>NW_010103241.1:0-7679 GCF_000699245.1 Pterocles gutturalis | reverse complement strand
ACAGAAATTGCTAAAAATACCAGAGAAATACAGAAGATATACAAATATGAAACACAGTTTTTCTGGTGATTCAGCATGTCTAAAAACCAAGACTGGGATCATTTGTAGCTTTATAACAAAAAATGACAACAATTGCTGTCCTCAACTTTTCCCAGTTTTGTGGATGATACAACATCCTGTTAATGGTGTTCTGAGTGGAAGCAGAATAAGCTATTTTCTCTGAATTTAGGTCCTGCCCAGAACTTTTAAAATCCTTTTTTAAGAAATAACTCTTCCTTTACTTATGAGGTCTTCTGATACGTAATGGATTATAATATAAGCTACCCAATACTGAAGGTGAGAATTGGAAGAATGGAATTTGTAAAGTGCTCAGGCTGTTTTTCACAGGGTAAGATGTTCCCTTGATCAAGTTCCCTCCTTTAAGAGATTTGATTTAGTACTCTTGTTATAAAGTCTCTGTGCACTGTCTGCATGGATCAGTTCAACAGCAATTAGCCTACTTGTCTTGGTGCCTGGGACAACACCACCTAATCGCAGCCACTGCAGAGATATCAGTCATTGTCCAGCAGGCAGAGAGAGCTCACAAACACCCAGACACCCACATCCCCCATTTCCCCCTCCCCTTCTAACAATGGGCTGCACAGCCAGTGTCCAGGGCTGCTGTGGGTGGCCTCCAGCCCTACGTCTGGGTATCCCTGTTCCAGGACCACCCAGAGATCCTTGAGCCTGTGCTGCCCTGACTGTGCTGGGAGCTGGAGCTGCTCTTTGGGGTTGAGAACTGGGAGATGGCTGTGGCAGAGGACCTCATCATGTCCAGCCTGTGCATCTTTGGGTTGAATGAGCAGGCCCTGGTCCAGCTGCTGGAGCACTCCCTACAAGAGTACTTGGACTTGTTTGTCTTCTGGCTGATTGACCTTGTCATGTTTCGGTGCAGCGAGGAGGTCTCCTGATGGTTGGACCTGGAGGACTCTCCCACTGCCAGAGGGCAGCAGGGCCACCCTACAGCCACCCTTGGCCCTGCTGCCTCCCTGGGGAGTGCTGCCATCTCCAGCCTGTTCCCCTCTGGCAGCCCTCCTGGTCCCACTGTAGACGAGCTCCCCAGCACCTTGGTCACTGCCTTTTGGAGCAGCCCTCATGAGAAGCTGTAGGAGAAGGCCATAGGTCCTTTCTCTCCCAACCAGGGCAGGGACTGCTTGCATGGAGGGTCCTGGTGCCCCTTGAAGAGGAGGACTAGCAGTCCCCAGACCTCTTCACCGCCATGCAGGAAGCCACCTGACCAGTGGCACTAGGCGGGCACCCCAGGAGCTTGCAAAAACAAGGCTGGCCAGCAAGTGGGGCACATGTTGGTCCCCAAGGGGGTTTGGAGGCTCTCAGCAGTAATTTAATTTCAGAAGAAAACACAACTGTGAAAACTACAGGCTGACTCTGACAGTCTGTCATTACTAGCAATTCAGTAGCATTGCTACCAGAAAGGCTGGAGGTAGGTATGCAGAGGAGGAAGGTGGCTCCAGAGCACAGGCTGGTGCTGCTGCAGCTGGGGTGCTCTGGCAGAGGGAGGCATGGAGGTCCTGAGTCCTCCTGGATGGACAAAGCAATTCAGGGTAGAGCCCTGGGAGAGACACCACCTCCTGGGCCTGCCCTGGGGGTGTGCTCACGCTTTCTTCAGCCCAAACACCTTCAGATGTGTTTTCGTCCATGGTTGTGCTCCTGACTACTTCCCTGGGCCTGAAATCTGCCAGCTGCATCTTGTAGTGAGACAGCTGGAGGTGATCAATACCCTCAGCTGGAGGGGCTGGAAGACAGCATCGATGGTGGGTTTGTGAAGAGGTTTTTCTTGGTGGAGATGGAGAAGACCAAGTCCCAGCAAGTAAGAACTGGCAGGGTCTCCTGCCTCATGCCAGCAGGCAATGCCCTGGGGCTAATGAGTGGGCAATGGCTCCAGATTGTTCTTCCTCTCTGGTTCCCCCAGGGAGGAAGAGAAGGGACAGCTAGAGGGGTTGGGGACCCAGGGTTCTTCCTGCCCCTGCCAAGGCACTTCTTGCCCAGAGGGAAAGTCTGAACAGAGCAAGCATGGAGGAGCTGAGGGAAGTCACACCAGCCTGGGCAGAGGAGTAGATTCATCTACTTCTATCCTTCCCTTCCCCTTGCTGGGCTTGTTGTCTCCAGGACTATTGTACTTGGGCACCTGCTCTTGCAGGAGTCTTTCCCCACATTCAGGCACCATCACACTTCACGTGATGGGTTTGTGGGACCTCTTTCTCCTGATTTGATCTCCACTGAGCCTGGCTCTGTGCTCTTGAAGGGCCTCTGTATCCTCCTTTGAGTATCACTGAGACCATCCAGCTGGACCTTTTCCACCTCATTGGAGAGCTATGAGACTTAGCCCTCCACTCTTTCTGGGGCAGTTTTTCCTGATTTGATCCTTCCTTTCCCCTGATACAAGTAATGTGGCACCTGGCCCTTGATCTTGCATGTTCTCTTTGCTGTGATGTGAGTGCCATGGGACCTTAGAGCGCTGCGGGGTCTTGGAGCACTGTGGGGCCTTGCCCACTGCTCATGGAGAGCTTTTCTGCTGTGTTTTGAGCAGGATAGCCTTGCAGGGCCCATTTCCGAGAGCAGGCTGCCATGGAGCCTGGCTCTGGGCTTTCCAGGGCCTTTTTGCTCTGCCTTGGCCACCTTGGGGCCTGGCTCCTGCACTGGCAAGGAGCCCCTGCATTACCCAGGGCCAGGCCCCTCGGTACTCAGCTTGGGGCAAAGAGGTCCTGCACAAGTACAGAAAGATGAACATACTGTTGCCCTCAGACACAGGCTTTCTCCCCTCTCTTGAAGATCCAGCCTTGGTGTGGACCATTTTCTTCCCCAACTTGGAAAAGACCCTTCTTCAGCAGATGGTTGCCATCAGTTCCCTGCACCTCTCATCATCACCACTGCCTCCCCACTGCGTGGCCACAGCACAGCCCATCTCTGCTGTGAGTGAACCCCACAGAAGGTGCAAAAGTGTTTTTCACTTGCCTGGAGTGCACTAGGATCCCTCTGTTAAAGCTGGGGAGTTACACATTAGCTGATGATCCTTGTAAGGAGGGCATATTCAGAGAGCAATGTTATGTTGCAGATTAACACTCCTTTGAAACTGTTTCCTTCAAGGAGGGGGTCTCTCCTGGAGACCTGTCTGGTTGATCTCTCTCCAGTTGTACAGGGGTATGTCGGGTGCCTACTGATGTCCCCAGGGAAAGTCCAGGTGTGCAGCCACCTCTGTGCATTACAAAGTTGATTGTGCTTGGCTGAAAAGGTGTGTCCTGATGATGCAGGAAATGCTGAGAGCCAAAGATCAGGCATGCCAGAGTAGCAGGAGGAGCATTAAATCTCCTCCTAGTCTGTTTTGGGATATGCAGCTGAATAATCCTCACCATTTCCAGCATTCTATGAACCAGCTCTAAGCTCTTCTCACAAATATGAAGCATTTTAAAGTCAGCTGTCCTTTCAGGAGACCACAAGCAGGCAGCCAGAGTAGTATCAGCCTGATCCTGTACAGTAAAGTGTGACTTTATGATACAGATTCAGGTTTTCTGCTTAAGTGCCACATTCTCTCATTTCCCATAAACGTCAACGACTTCATAGATGTTTATTTCGTCAGCTCAGAGCCATGCATTCTCAACACCCAGTCAGTGTTTCTTTTCTTATTCTTATACTGGCCTTTAATTATTTCAGTTATTTTTCAGTTTACACCCTAGTAACTGCTTGGTTCTCTTGTTGAAATACTCTATTGTTTACAAATTTTTGGACTTAGCATTAAATGGGGAGAAGAGCACAGTGAAACCTGTGCACAGCTAGTATGTGAGCAATACCATGGCCTGAGACAGCACCAGCTGATAAGAATCACAGGGTCTCTGACTGACTAGAAAAGACACTGCAGAAGGACTTTGGTTAATCTAGTAACTGCTAGATCTGCTATCTGAGAAATAAACCCAATTGCAAATACTTGATAAGAGTGCATGTGAAATTTCGGAGGTTTAGGGCTGATCATATTCATAATGGGCCCTGGGCCTGAGCAATATCCTGTAACCCTACCACTTCTGTCCATTCTGTGATGCGAACAGCGTATTTGTTTCTGCCCCTCACAGTCTGCACAGTCTGCATGTGACAATGAATAAATTAAAAGGTCACTTTCCTTAAAGCTCCCTGGATGACAATGGGACTGCAGGCCAGGCAGCTGTCCCCTTCAGCAGGGATGCCTCTCAGTGCTAAGATACAGTAGCTTTTTAGCCTAAATAAGTAGGTTTTAAATAGAATAAATCACTAGGAGTTATAGCATTGTTGATTCAGTATGCTGTTAGTGTAGCATTACTGACTTAGCATGAGTAGCTACATTTGCCGAAGCTTTAGGCCACATACTGTGAACTTTTCACCTGGGTATGCTTTTTCTTTTAGTAGCTGGTATGGTGTGCTGTGTTTTGTATTTTTAGTGTGACAATAATGTAGCTAATACGCTGATGTTATGTATGGCTAAGTAGTGCTTACTCTAAGTCCAGGTTTTTTTCAGTTTCACATGCTCTGCCAGAGTAACACAGACCAGAAGATATGGATACAACCATCAACAGCAGCTGCAATTAGGCAAGATAAGAACCTGTCTGACGACACTGAAGGAATCCAATGGAGAGCAAGGAGACCCAAATATTACTATTGGACTGGACCATTGCATGACGGATGGGAAAGTGGCCTGTAAGGGTATAATTGCCCAGGGATTTCTTTGTTTGGGGCCTCTCTTTGGAGGTACCCAGCTTGAGCTGACCCTGCTGCTGTACCACTCCATTAATTTTTTTATTTTTACAAAATCCAATGCCTGAGACTCTGCTTCAGGAAACCTAGGGTTTGAACTTTGTAGTAAATTAACACCGGATGCCCTGGCAGAAGGTAAGTGATTTGGGAATCAGCATGATGAAACTTTGAAATCTTAGATGCATGATGAAACTTTGCAATCTTAGCTAAGTGCTAAGCTATAGAGAATGGGTATGCACGTATAATCCTTCAGCTATAAACACATTTAAAACCTGAGACATAAAACTGACCAAGTCTGGGACTAGGAGTGGGTCCAGCCGCACCTAGACTCCTCTCTAAGAAGGAGTTCAGAAAACAAGGGGGTCCATTCTGAAACTCATGACTAAATGGGAGGTTTGCTCTTCCCTTTTTCCATCTCTAGTCCCTATGTAAATCATTCCAAGAAATGCTAACAAAATTTTCGCTCTGTATATTTCCTCCATGTAGTAAATAATAGAGTGAACTTTGCCATGAAATGCTGTTAAGTCACACTTTTGTCTAAAAACTCATCCATGACAGGTGGCAATGCAACTGGTGGAGAATTATGGTCACCCCCACAGGAAGACCGAAGGCCATGCAGAAGTGCAGCAGCAGTGAGCATGCAGCAGTCTCTGCAAGGTTTTCCTACTGGAATAGGTAGAGCTTGGCCAAGCTCACCCTGCTGCTGTGGGCTTGCTGTGACCAACAGCAAAACCGGAAGGTACAGGCCTGCTTTTTAGTGGCAAGAATAAAATATTGCAGAAATAAGACATTTATACATGGTTTCACATTGCTAATCACAGCTTAAGGAAAGTAAATAAATCAACCAACAAAGGCAGATGAATTTAATCTTCCATGGACCACAGATATGAAAAGCCTTATTTAACAGTGTGGCATCACAGTGCCCCTACAAACATGGTGCAAATGACAGAGCGAAAGCTGAGCCTCATGGCTGGCCTGAGCATCCCAGACCCAATTTCCAGTTATGTTGTGTTTCTTAGCTTATGAGTGGAAAAACTGTTTCTCCCTGTTTTTTCACAGATGGTGTGTGTTGTGTCTCTCCCCCTTCCCACCCCACCCTGCCTTTTGGAGTCACTGATTTCCTGGTGACCCCCAGAGGCGTGCAGGCGCATCCCCTGGCCAGGGCACGAGCACGCTGGCAGCAGATCAGCTGCTCGAGGAAGGAAGGAGGAGCAAGGACTGGCGGCGTTTTGCTGGTTGTAGGGATAAATGCCCCTTCCATTTGGAGTACATCTCCCAGTATGGATGACATTTCCAGTGTGTGATGCCTGTGTTAGCTGAAGAGCGTGAGGTGTTTGTTTTTTGTCCCACAGTGGGCTGAAGGTCCAATAACCCTCCAAAGGGTTTGGACCACCACACCTCTGGTGGCACAGGGGTGTCCCCGCCTCTTGTGTATCCCCGCCCCCTCCCCCCTGGCCCCCTGCCCTGTGGTGGGCCTTCCGAGCTCTGTGACACGCACGGTTGCTACCCTGACGATCAGCCAGTGAGGCACAAGGCGTGGTTGCGAGTGCCCACTCCCTCCAGGACAGCGGGAAAGTGCCATTGCCATCCCTGTCACCGCCAGCTCACACAGGTGAGCGAGGTCCACTCCTCCCAGGGAGAAACGTGTACATGAGCATGTGTGTGTCCAGCAACTGCAGATGGTCCTCAGCTCCTTCCCTGACAACTTCTTTTCTCCACAGCAGCAGGATGTCGGAGGAGGTAGAAACTGCTTTCTGAAAATTTGCGGTATATGGTGACACATCAGCCAGTGGCAATGACATGACAGGGAAAAACTTCTCCAAACTGTGCAAAGAGTGTGGGGTGATGGATGGGAAAGCTGTGACCAGCGCTGACGTTGACATTGTATTCAACAAAGTCAAGTGAGTGTCGCAGGGAAGCGGGGTGGGCAGCACGGCGGGGTGAGAGGAGGCGGTGGGAGGAGGCTGAGAGGAGCAGCCCTGGGGGTTTCACATCCTGCTGCCAGCCAGCGGTGAGGCAGCTTTCCCCTTGCTCTCCTGTCGCCGTAGGACCAAGGGTGCCCGCACCATCACCTTTGCTGAGTTCCAGCAGGCCATGAAGGAGCTCTGCGGCAGGCGCTTCAAGGGCAAATCCCCGGAGGAAGCGCTGCAGGCTGTGTATGGCCTCATTGCAGGGAAGGAGCCTGGCAGCGTGGGTACCACGGTGAGTAGCATCTTCCTCTCCCGCTGTGCAGTGTGAGCTGCCACAGGACCATTTGTCCCTGCAGCAGGAAACTGTGCTGTCCTCCCACAGCAGGAAGAGCTGGTTTGTGAGCTGTCTCCTAACGCTGGCTGCCTCTTGCTGGTCTCCTTGCTTGCAGAAAGCCACCAAGGTTGGTGGGGTCGAGAGGCTGATGGACACCAGCAAATACACCGGCAGCCACAAGGAGCGTTTTGATGAGAGTGGCAAAGGGAAGGGTCTTGCTGGCCGCCAGGATCTGGTGGACAACAGCGGCTACGTCAGAGGCTACAAGGGAGCTGGCACGTATGACCAGACACACTAGGACTCAAAAGTGCTTAAGGAAAGCAGAGCCTTTCCCTTGTAACATGGAAGGAGAGGCAAATAAACATCTCATGCAACCAGCCTTCAGTGTCTGTGCACCACAAATCCAAAAGGGTGGGAATACCTGGGGTGCACACCGGGTGACTGCCAAGAGTGGTGCAGGTTCCCCATGCGGCCATGCTTTTATTGCTGTGGGATGGGGCTAAATCCAGCACAAGCTAGCCTTCTGGATCAGAAAGGAGCCAAGGCCTGTATGGAGCCCTCTGTACTCAGGAGGATGATGTGAAGGGTTTGCC
The DNA here is from genome assembly GCF_000699245.1 of Pterocles gutturalis. Lineage (NCBI taxonomy): Eukaryota > Metazoa > Chordata > Aves > Pterocliformes > Pteroclidae > Pterocles > Pterocles gutturalis. The sequence goes on along the minus strand of NW_010103241.1, from coordinate 66 downwards.
CTTGGCTGGGTACCAAACACATACCGACTCACGCAATTCCCCCCACCCAAGGATGGGGGAGAGAAT
>NW_010103240.1:35788-55239 GCF_000699245.1 Pterocles gutturalis | reverse complement strand
AACCCCCTCATTGCGGACTTTCTGGAGGGGGTGTTGTCATGAAGCTTAGCAACGTCTTGGGGGAAAGGGTGGATTTTTTTTTTTCCCCTCCCCTCCCCTGCACTTTCCCCTTTGGGGTCTGCTCTACAGTGCTTCTTGTGATTTTCATGTTTAAGCAATGGATGGGGAACTATACATTCGCATCTCGGGGAAGCAGGCTTTAGCAGGGCGGAAACTTCAGTGCGAACGTAAATTGTCTTTCAAAGTAGGGGCTGGCGCTGTGCTGCAGCATAGGCGTTGGGTGCGTTACAGTAGTTGAGGCACACGAGTAGGAAGCGAGCGCCTGTACCGGCACACAGTTCTACATGAGTGTGTGCTGGGACCGAATGCTCGGCAGTCCTCCTAGTATTGAGTATTTGCATCTCTAAACGCTCTTTTGGACTTTGGGTGGATTTAATGTCTGGGACCCTGGCTGTTTTTGCCCATCTGTTAGATCAAACTTTGTACCAGAAAGCTACTGCTCACAGCATTGACTGTGTCAGTCCTGAAGCAAGGACTCTAGGTTTATTGTTCGCAGTCACAGGCTGCTTTGGGTATTTCTCCCCCTCCTCTCATCTTCCCCCCATCCCCTAGCAAGAAAGGAGGCAAAATAGATGAGAACACATTCAAGTACAGTTTTACATTGGTTGCATAATATGCTATGCAGTTTAATGTTCAGTTTGGTCTACCGATGAGAAAATTTCTGCATAATGTATATGCATGCTAAACAGTAAGAAGTTTTAACTGTGAAAGGGTTTAATGAAACATTTGTGTCTATCAGCATGTTCACAGTTTTGCAGGGATTTTGGGTTTTGTTTTATTTTTCCTACTGTAACATATTTTGATCATTAACTTTAAGACCGGCAGTATTGGAGATATCTTTGTATACAGACTGAAAAACATCAGGCTGTAGAAATATAATTATTAGTGTTTAAAATTGTATGTAGCTAGGAAGAACACAAAGTGCTCAGTGGAAGTGACAGAGTGAATCAGAGGAGCTTGGTGTTACAGAATGTAATTAATGTACCAGGCTGTTTGGAGATATACGAAACAAATGCAATTAACCAGCTTGCTGGAACGACAGGAGCAAGACATAATTTATTCTGGTTTTGTCATGGGGAACACAAGTAGAACCTTTGTTCTGGTTTAGCCTTGTAGGACGACAGTGGGGGGTGTGGGTGAAGCACATAGCTATTTTAGAGCTGGACCACTAGACAAAAATGCTAAGAAACTGCCCAGAATAGATGTGACCTCCCTTTTGTGGGAAAATATTGCAGAGACTGTCAAGTTTGCCTGAATTAACAACTCTTTTATACAAATAAATAAATAAAAAACCTTGCGGATAGCACATCATGACCAAGTAGAGATAAGATGTTATTGTCGAAATTACTAACAAGTAGCTTTGAAGAAATACTGACATGAAAGCTTGGCACGCAGTACTTCTGTCTCTCTAGGAGCACAGTAATTACGATTACACCTTAGGGTGACATATACCACCAGTTGCTTTGAAAAGATATATGTATATCAACATTAACACTATTCATAATGCTTTCATTTAAGTAAAAAGACCACTTGTTTAATAGGTCCTTGGTTTGTTTTTTTTATGTTTGAAAGTTACCTCTTAGTGCATTTCTGGTTTTGAGGGTTTTTTGTTGTTGGGTTTGGTTTTGGTTTTTTTTCTGTTTTTTTGTGTGTTGTTTTTTTTTTTTTTTTTAATTCTCTTGGCATCAGGTTCAGACAGAGATGCTGTAGAATTTGAGGCACGTTAGCCATCCTTTTCCCTGTGGCATTAGTTTTGTTTGGTGATTCAAAAGCAGTATGATACAGTGCATAGTGGTGTAGATCAAAATGATAATTTTTCTTCCAAAGTTATTTTCTCTGTCCATGCTTTTATGACACCTGAAGATTGCAAAGCTCAATGAAAATGGCAGAAAGCACACATGTATATACATACATATGGTTTTATTTATTATTATTGTGCTTATGGTTTTCCTGTAGCCTTGCCTGTGTTCTTGAAGTCTGTTCAGAGAATAACTATAATGCTCTTTAGCTATCGATGTTGCTTACTGTTCTTGAAAAAAAAACCCCAACCAACCAAAAATCAAACAAACAAACAAACAAAAAAACCCAAACAAAACCCCACCCCACTAGACAGAGTCTGTACCATAAAATGAAACACTAGCCATTGGAGTTAAACCAGCTGATTATATGTGTTTTTTAATAGTGTTCAACTGATTTTTCTTTCATTGTTAGATATTTTTTGTTATCTTTCTTCCAATCATTAGTAAAGCTTGAAAGAATGAACATTAACAGAAAAGTTCACAACTGCTGTGAACAGAGGTTTTAGTGGGCCAAACTCTGCTGTGGTAGGCCTCCTAGTGCTTTCAATGAAGGTGACAACCTTTTTTTGTCAGGGCTGGCTTTTGGCCATTGTTCCTTGAAAACTGTACCTCTCATGCTCTTGAATGTGTGATGATGGTAAAGATATGTGAGAATAATTCTGTAAAAGCAGTATTTTATCTCAATATTAGTATATTTCATAAACACTTATTTTCTTAAAGAGAAGTATGCATCTGAAAAGGTAGGATGGCTGAAGCATTTTATCTTTCTTTTCCTTTTTTTTTTTTTTTGTTTTTAATTCATTTTATTTCTTCATGCCAGTGAGCTACACATCTGTGGCCTCATGCGAGTCTCGGCTGTCTATCAGAGAACATAGCTTACATATAAAGCTAGAGTATATTCTTCTAGTGAGTATTTGAGATGACAGGGTCTTGATCTCTCATGTGAGTTTTGCTGTTGATAGATAACCTTTGCTTCTGTGGAATGCGTGTGTTTTAATGCATTAAGAGTAAAATTCTGAAGTGGAAAGTTTGCAGTTTTTGTTTCCTTTAGCTTGTTCTTCCATGGGACCCAGTTCGGCAAAGCATTTAAGAATGTGCTTCCATCACTTATCTGGAATCTCATTGAAGTTAATAAGAATTTAAACAAGTGTTCCAAGTTAATCATATGCTTTAAAACTTTGCTGAGTAGGGATGAATTTATGTCTTAGTCTTAATATTATGAATTAGTCTTAATATTTTGCTTTCTTTACTTCTTGTCTGGTAGGTTGTTATTGCAACAGCATGTATTTATGTGCGAAAGATAGGCAAAGAGAAAGTCCTGTCATTGCACTTCCAGAGATGGATATGTTTGAAAAGTAATGTGATAATCCAAATAATGTGTTTTGTTCCTTTGCTAATTTGGTATGCTGTAAGAGGTCTGATACCTCACCATTCTTTCAGAAAAGGTAGAGTAAGGGTTTTTAAACTTTTCCATGAGTTGCACTTACTAAAATAATCCTTCCATTAGGAACTTTCTGGAGTGATGAGATTGATGTTGCTTAAGGAAAATAAGTTTTAGCAAGGCAGGCTAAAGAAGTGTAACCTTAAAAGTGGACAAAGGGATTTAACTAGATTTTTAAGGGTCCATAAAAAGCATCAAGGAGATGTGCCAGAAAATTCAGTGAGAGGAAATGGAGGCTTTGGCTCGTCTGTCCAGTCAACTCTTTCCAGGAGTTGCTTTTCTATAGCAATGCTATGGAAGCTCATAGCACTAAATTCAAGACATGCTCTGTCCGCTGCTGAAACCATTTAGTGGAAATTACTAAAGAGTATGCAATGGCTTTTTAGCCATTTGCTACCCTTGAATTGCTATTCAAATATTGATTTCAGCTAAATAGATTGCTAACAGGTTCTGTACATTCTGTTTCGGCCACCTAAGAGGAACACTGCTGTCAGGTTTTATCTGTTATCTCAGCTGGCATGGCAGAGGTTGCTCTTCCTGTGGCTGCCATCTGGCTCACCACCTCTCATACCAACCTTGTGGAGGATACTTAGTAATCAAATTGATGCTGTTTCTTGCCAAGAGGCTGGGTTGCTGGTGCTCTTTTTTTACATTTCTGTAGAAATATCTTTATTTTTTTGTGCAGAAGAAAGTAAGTATTCACTCTTGCCAAATAAATAAATGTGTTGGTTCTTTGGTTCGGACTGCACAGATGCTTCTTACATGCAATTGCTGAAATTTTAGAGAATATTTATTGTTATCCAAGCTGTCTTGCACTTGCGCTTTTATAGTACGCATGCCTTGTATATTCCAAAAAAATCCTTTAAATTTTGGTACATAGAAGGATACAGAACTTGATCTTAAATCAGTCCTTCAGAGACAGTGTTGAGTTTATGCAGGACTAATCATATGGACTGTTAGTTACAAGAACTTTGAATGCAAAATAATTGCACAGAAATAAAGATTTGTGGATGTAGATTTTAGTCCCACTATCTTGACTGTTGCACCCAGCTGTGGTGGTGTGGACTCTGCCCTTAGAGTTATGAGTCCAGAAATAAGATTGAGTTGCCAGTGTTGTCCTCACTTCAGACCCTTTCCTTAACAAAATAACTGTTAATCACCTGTGGTTAATACTTTTTATTGTTATAGCAGGTAATTAAACAAGGCCCTGTTAATTTAGGACCTGATTCTGTGCCACTGAAATCTGTAACGGTTTTGCTACTGAGTCCTTGTGCAAAAGACCTTGAAAGGAAGTGGTGATATCTTGACTTATTGTAAGTAAAGGCTTGCCTCTTAATTCATGTAATGTAATCTTGTTACAAGATGAAGTTGGCTTGTCGCTACATCCTTCCATGGAGGAAGCTTCCAAATAGTAGAGGGTACGAGTGCATGTTGCTTCTTCAGTCCTGCTTACTCCTTAGTTGTTCCTTTAGTGCTTTCTTTACTAGTGCAGAGTATCCCTTTGTAATCAGAAAGCTGCTTCTTGTGCTGGGTTGTGGATGTAGTGATATGCATTCTTAATATTTTTTTCAAGCCAAAAGTTCATGAAATGAGAAATGGCTTTTTAATTCCATCTCTGCAGCTTATCTTGGCTTTGCTGCTGTGGAAGAGATCCATGATGTGCTCTTAATTTTATTAAAATAATAACCTTCATCAATAAATACATGAACAACAATAGACAAACTAATGAGTAGTACCCATGTAATAACCGGCAGATACTTATATTGAGCTGCTGTGCTGTAGTGGCCAAGCCTAATTGAGGTTCATCTTTGTATTATGGACAAATGTGATGTGAAGATATTAATTTAAACAATGTTCTGGCAGAAGTAGCTTGTGCATATGCGTTGAACTTAGTCTTTACCACTCTTCCCTACCAACTTTTTTTTTTTTTTGGCTAAGCAGATTGTTTGTAAACTCACTAAATAATGTTTATTATCTGCAGATCTCTGAGTTAAAACATCCATGTAACTGGGTTTTGAGATGACTTTCTGGTTATGTTTTAGATAGATTGGCAAACATCCTTCCCTGTGCTTCATTTCTCTTTGAGCTTAGTTGCACTGCAAAATCGTGTCAGTAAAAACCACACAACTTCATTTTCATTAATCATAAAGTTACTTGTTTTTCTTAATATTTCTACCAGGAAACAAAGCATCTTTGGTTTGCTCATAACTGAAGGCTGCCAATCTTCTAGTGATTTCAGTGTATGTTTTGGAACCCTTTTGAGATTGTGTGTGTTCAGGTTCTATCACAAACTTTTTAAGCTATTATTTATCCTAGTTGTGGAGATATTCATTCAGCTCCACCTACCTATGTGAATGATGACTAGAAGAATGCAAAGCATTTTCAAATTCATTCCTCATCATTTTCAGATGCTCATTGCATGAGACACAGTTCCAAGCTTGATTTGGAGCTACCTTAATGAAATGTGATATTTGCTTGCAGAATTACCCTTCTTGTCAGTGAGTCATTACTGTACTCCTTCCGTTCCAGTGGAATTCTTTAGTCTGACTACAGTAAAAGACAGTAGCCTTCCATTTGTACTATTTTATGCTTTGTTATAATATAGTTTTATTTTCTCTTGTCCCTTTTTTCTCAGGTTAATTGGGACAACAGTTTATTTCAAAGGATCATAGAGTGGTTTGGGTTGGAAAGGACCTTAAAGACCATCAAGCTCCAACCCCCCTGCCATGGGCAGGGACACCTTCCACTAGACCAGGTTGCTCAAAGCCTCATCCAGCCTGGTCTTGAACACCTCCAGGGATGGGGCATCCACAGCTTCTCTGGGCAACCTGTTCCAGTGCCTCACCACCCTCACAGTGAAAAATTTCTTCCTAATATCTAATCTAAATCTGCCCTCTTTCAGCTTATAACCGTTACCCCTTGTCCTCTCACTACTATTCGGTCTGATATATGGAAATGAACTGGTAGGAAGGAGATGCCAGGAGTTAACTATGGTCTTCCTTATTAGAGTTTACCTAAATGATTATGCCACCATGTCTGTTGTGGCATATGGTCTTTTAGTTTGTATTTATGCATTGCCTGTATAGCTTCAGTGTAGTGTGCCAAGGTGAGAAGTGTATCTTTGTAATACGCTTGTCATAAATGCAAATTAGACAAATAGGTAAAGAATAAATGACTAGCAGCAAGTTGTAAACCACAGTAAACTCTGTGGTTCACTTCTGTTAAGCACTTGCTATTGATTGCAATTGAAACTGAGTGGAAAAAATTTAACCTTTTAAAACCAGAATGTCAGGTAACTAACATCAGTCAATTTGTTTCTCTTTCATAGTGAATGGGGGGACTATTCATGCCGTGGTACCAGAGGTACTTTTTACTGCTGTGAAAATGTCAAGAGTTAAAAAGCAGTTAGGAGAAGTATTTTAATGCTGCATGATCCCTATAATCATGGGTTCTCAAACTGTCATTCTGTGTTCTAAGTCCACCTGTCCTGCAGCCCAGATGACTTCTTCCTGTCAAAAGGAGTGGTCAATTTTAACAGTTTATGTTGTATACTAAAGAGAACTCTGTAACTATAGGATGGACAATTGTTTCCTTCATATCAGTATTATGAAAAATTCAAATGACATAGCAATGCTGTTGGACTAGGAGCTAGTTGGAAATGGTGTGTTTTCTTCACCTGGATTTCCTTTCCCTAGTCAACCTGATCTTCTCTTTGGGATTGTCGACTCTGTAGTAGAGGCTGCAGAAAAAGGATCTGTGGATGCATCCTCCATCTCACTTTTCAGATGAAATCTTATGCTCATTGCGTTATGTCACTTTTAAGACCTGGAGATGCTTATTGGTCCTGCCTGTACAGTAGCACTGGCCTGCTCTGACAGTTTTCTGGAGTCAGAAAGAACACTGTAAGCTGGGAGGAGTGGGATGGTAGTCCGATTCCAGGGCCATGGCTTGCTGGATTAAAGGACTACCTTATTTTGAAGCAGAGAATGAAGGAAGAGAGAAACTATCAGGGGAGCTGGGCTACAGAGTATGTGGCTGGGTTAGGCAACACAGGGAGTGAAGAGGGAAGTGAAACACTACTGTCATGCTTAACATGATAGTGCTGATGCCTAACAACTTCAGGGTTGTTTTATACATAGTATGTTTAGGCTTTTATCATTGCTATGTCATTTGTACATCACTTATCCATGAAGTGAATAAATCTTTCTGTTAAATTGTTTGAGTCCAGATTTGTTTGGAGTGGCTGCAAGAAAATGCTAAATTGTAATTTGATGCAGTGAACTAGAAGGTCTTTGCTGGCTTTAACTTGATGCACTACAGAAGTGCTGTGATAGATTGCCTGGGTTTTTTGTGTATATGTTTTTATGATATGTAAGAGAAATTCAGTAGGCTAACTAAAATAGTTGGTTTACGTCAAGGCAACAGCTATTAAACAAAGGACTTTCAGCGGAAAAAATTAACTCTCAGAAATACTGCAGGCTGCTTTTTACTCTTTGATCTATTACATCTGTTCTGTTACAGTATAAAGTATAATGCTTTGATTTTCAGCTAGTCAGTGTGATGTGTCTATTAAGATGTTTGCCTGAATTATAAACTTCTGTGTTTTTTTTTCCTTCTGCATGAATTTGATTAATCATTTTAAACTGTGCACTGTGGTGTTTACTTAATGATACCAGACAGTTTGTTCTGTAAGATCAAGTCCTATGGGGTAAAATCCCAGCATTTGGACAGCACAGGAGGATCCTGTGATAAAATTGTCTTTTAGTACTGTTGTCTTTAAGCCTCTAAGAATAGTTCTCTGTGTACATCTAGATTTTTTTAAGAAAAGTTTTTTATCTATGTAGAGATATAATTATATCCATACACACTTATAATGAAAGAACATAACTTTAGAAACTGTAAGGAATAGAATTTATGTCCCTCAAGGCAAAACTGTAAACAGTAGTAGGAACTGTTAGAACACTGAATTAAAAGAAAATGAAATGTGTGACAAGTAGACAAACATACATTTAAATCAAGATGAATCTGTGTAAACCAGAACTGTTTATTATTATTTACTGAATCCTTTCTGACAACTGATCAGTTTAGGATGAAATGCAAAAGAACATATGTCTGGCTTTATATGACCCCAAAATTCTCTGTTCTCCCTTTCAGCAGACAACATGCCTTTTTTCCCTAAGTGATTTTGGGTTGCTAGGAGAAGTGCAGTAGTCTGCCCTGCTCTTATCCAGCAGTAAACCCGGAGAGTGTATTGAGGTAAAGAGAGGGGCAAAGCACAGTATGGGCCATGAATCACAAGTTGTCTCTAATATATCCACTTTGTTCCCACTTTTTCTTTGAAAACTTTTGTTTTTCCTAATGGTGTTTCTTTTCAGCTGATCTCTCAAAGCCATTCAGAGAGTGAAGAAGATTGTGCTGTTAAGAGCCCACTCAGAGGAACAAAAAAAGGAGGGGGAGACTTTGAGACTTGCTCATGGGGCCACAGTGGTAGCAATGCAACTCAGTGAATACCTTCAGTCAGCGGCTGTTAAAACTGGGTGATTGATACCTTCTGGTTTTTGCTAAGTCTAGAAAGTACACAGAAAGTCTTCATAGTGGTCCTGCCAGTTTTAATGCAAGATATTGTAGTCGTTTACAAATGACCTTCAGACTTCGGTATATGCTTCTTGAAGCATGTCTGCAGAATTCAAATAGTAATGTCGCATACATTTGTTAAAATTGGAAAGACTTGCTAATAATCATGCTACTCTTGCTCTAGTCTGTGAAACCCTTTATTTACTCTCTAAATTGTGCTTTTTGAATTAACTGTGTAGTGTGGCAAGAATTGCTTCACCATCACCTCCTATAGTGATCTAAACATGTGCTTACCCAAATGTCATTGGCTACTTTTAAACCTTTGCAGTTGAACTGGTTTTACATAGTAGATGTTGTAACAGGTATAAGTGATTTGACAATATTGTCTGTATCAATAGACTATCTCAGTCACAAGAGTTGTGGCAGATTTCACTTGAAATTGATTGCAGGATAAGTGTATAGACAGTATATTCTTTCCTTAAGTGCTTAATGAAACCTAGCCTTAAGAGCAGGCTTAAAACAATGATTATATCTCTCAAGAAAGATTGCTGAAGAGGAGGTGTGTGAGTCCTATGGAAGAGGATATAGAACATGTGACTGCAGAGAACTGTGATTTGTGGTGTAGAAACAGATGACTGCCCATGAAGAGAGCAGGTCTGTGTGTCATTCCTTAACAGGAATAAGGGGTCAATGGCTAAGGGTCTCATTACCAATTTAGAATATCTTGTTGACTCAATTTAGCGACATGCAGGTGATAGAGAAGTTCAGTGATGATGTAATTGGAAAAATAGTGCAACAACTTGAACCGATTTGTTATTCTCATTTGAACAAAATAGGTTTCACCCATACCGTGACATGAGGATATTGGTTGAGTTGGCAGTACTGGATTCAGTCCCGGTGTAATTTAATAGAATTTGTGTCTGTTTAGGTCAGGGCTGAATTTGCCCCTGGGGAAAGATGAGATGGAAGAGTTCTAAGTTAAATAGCAGGGAGCTGCCTTTATCTTACAGTCTGCTGACAGGGGTGGGAGTATGTGTATGTGTTTCTTTTGTGTGTGGCAGTTGTTTTTTAATTCCTGATCCACACAGTCTTTAGGGGTAATTTACATACCATATACACTAAACTGAGGTTTTCAGTTACTTCTATGAAAGCTGCACGTGCTGAGACCAAAGACTTTTCCCTCATAAATTACAGCAGATGTTGCCTGGCCTTCTTCATATTTTCCATTTGTCCACAGCTATGTGCTTCTTGGGAGTCTAAATATGCTAAGGAAAGAGTTGGGGGGGTGGGAAAGAGGTAGCTCTGGACCTGGACCTGTCTGAAATTGGAGGAAATGTATTGTTACATGTGTGACATTCAGCTGTCATTCCTTCCTGTTCTTGCATTTCCCTCTTCATTCAACTTAATATGCCAAATGAAGCATCATTTCTTGAGAGAACTCATCTGTCCCTCAGAGCCAGATTCATTTGTAGAAAAAAGTTCTTTCAGATGAAGTAGTGTACATCTACTTAATAAGGACCTACATAAATAGCTACAATAGTGAAGTGAAGAAGTAAGGAATTAAGGCATGTTTACGTACATTTTTCCTGACAAATCTGTGGCCATTTCTTATTCTTTCTTTCTCCCTTTCTGTTAAATCTGTTTCCTAGATTTTTGCTTTAATGAAAGATGTGTGTAGCTTGCTTGGCAAGTTTCAAATATGAAATTTTCTCACTGTCAATGCTTTGCATTTGTAATTTTAGAGCATTTTCCTCTGCATAGGCCAGAAAATGAGAGATGCCTTAGCTTACTACACAGGAATCACTGGAGTTGAAACTTCTAGGTTTCTAGTAGGCCGTGGAGGAAAAATATGCTCTTGTGCTTATAAATTTTCATTCCCTGTGCTGCTTCTGGCCATGTTCCATGTTTCATTCATGCAGCTTGCCTCCTTATATTTCGTAGTTGAAGGCTTTCTTCTATCTTGTTTTCTTGTCGATTGTTTTAGTTTCTTTTCCACCTTTTTTTCTGTTCATCTCATTCACCTCTGATTGGTTTAGGTTGCTGTTTTCTAACCATGTTTCTTGAATATGAAGAATGAAGGGACTGAAGTAACAGAAGTTGGAGGGAAGGCGCTGTTTGTGATGGAGGAATGATTATAAGAATCTTTGTTCACGGCAGAATTACTTGGTGAATTCTGTGTACATAGATAATGTTCTGTGGGGGCAGAATCTTCTGCCAGCCCTGACAAGTGCCTTGAGTAAATTTAAAACAAGAAAAAAATTTACAGGTGTAAGCCAAATTTTTTGTGAAGTTGGAAAGATGTACCTTCCTGAATGTTTAACCATGTCTCAAGTCTACCTTTTAGTTTTGAAGCACGTACGGCTCCACTTTGTCACAGAGAATCCTCTCCTTCAGTCTAGGGAGAATTACAGATAACTATGTTCGTAAGTGATTTGTTAGGTTTCCTTTTCTTACAAATAGTTGACTTTTATCCATTTATGAAATATCCGTACATAGCTGAGCAATCAACGTTAAATATCTAAGCTGATTTTTTAAAATGTTCTACAAAGTTATAAACACACAACATTAAAAGGCAAGAGATACTAGGTGGGCGTAAACTGAATAATAATGTAATTCAAGGAAATTGTTGTGCTCATACTACTCTTGAAATAATATTATTTGAAGACTTAATTTCTGTTATGTGTATAATATCTATAAGCGATATATGTATACAATATTATACATAATACAATATATACTATACAACTTGTAAGAGAACTCTCTTACAAGAGAGCTGTTGGCTGCTTAGGTAAGCTGAGTGAAATACTTTCTGGGTGAAAGTTCAAGTTGGGTTGCTTTTTCTTTCCTAATTCATAGTTGATGTTAGTTCTATTGAAGAACAAATGTTTTTTTGTAGTGGGTATGACTTGTATATGAAATCCTAACTCAGCAGAAGATGTTGGAAATTTTGGAGCATCAATGGAGCCACAGTTTTGGCTTTGGAGTGTTTGACAATGTGGAGGCTAATGCAGAGAAGGAAGTTCTGTTGGGTTTTAGGGGGTTTTTTGTTTGCTCGGTTGGCTTTCTTATTTTTTTTAATAATTACACAAAGCTTAAGAGATTGACTTAAAACTAAACACAGAGTTGTAATCAGGAGTTTAACAGATGCAAGAAACTTCACTAGTAGGAAGCCAAGATAATGATATATGACACATCCAGTAGTAAGCAGTATGGTCAGCACCTTGAGAAACAAGTCTGTAACACCAAGAAAGCTACATTATTTCATCTTCAAATGAAGGCTGGCTGTTGATTTACAGAGAGCACCTTCAGCTGAATCTGCCCTGAGGACTAAAACTTTCACTGTTAGGGAAGCCACAAGTCTATTTTAAAACCAGTTTCTAATAAATTTGCAAAGTAGAAAGGCAGATGTGTTTTTTTGGCAACAAATTTCTTCCATACCTCTTAGCATTTGTGACCAGATGTCTTACTAGGTGGCTTGGTATTTCCAGAGCAGTGATGATGATGAAATAAATCCTGGCAGTCTTTGGATGAAGAATGATATGGGAGTTACTGGTTTGAAGAGGATGAAGAATAACTGTATGCAAGGCTTGGTCTCTTCCATTGTCTGCAATGGTACTTTTGGCATCTTTTGAGATGGTCTCAGCATGTACTTCAAGGGCCCAAATCTGTATTTTACCATATATGCTATCATCAAAGTCTAGTCCAGGCTTTGTTAAAGACAAAATCATGTTAATTACATGGTATTCCTGTTAATGTAGGGTGCAGGTATTTTTGTCCTATGGGAAATCACCAGGAAAGCTTAATGAGAATGGAACAGTGCCTCCTGGGCTTCTAATTACTAATGATGGAGTAATTTCTGACCACCTGATGTGTTTTGCTGTCATGCCCAGGTAAACAAACAGTAGGAAAAGGGTGGAGCATGAAGGACTGGAATTGAAGCCATGGCTTGTCATGCTGCTTCTGTATTAATTGCACTGTGAAACTTCTGCTGCTGCAGAAACTGCAGATGGGGAATATTTTAGCAACAACTAGAATAAAGCACAGTGTTTTTCCTGGATGCCCTTTTGCCAATTCAAGATTCAGGGTGTTGGGGGAAAGAATTCTAAGGTTGTTTTTTGAGGAAGATGGATTCCTGAGAGTTTGAAACTTCTGAAGACAGATATCGATGCAGTCACAGATGCAGTATATCTACCCTTTCTCCCCCCCCAGTGCCTTTGGAAATTAATTTCCTAGTTCTCCAGACTTTTGTTTAACACTTTGAACAGACAGGCAGCATTCTCATGTCTAACAAGTGTGATATATTAAGCTGGGGAGAGAAAATGTAGAGAAGGTTAGTTTTAATATGGACTCGGCTGAAGGCATGCTACCTAATGGATCACTAATACCACATCCTGCAGTGTTATGAGTGCTAGTGGTCTCTTGTCCAGCTTCCTTCACTTAAGAGCCTCACAGGGTCAAAATTCTTAATCTGCTTTAGAAAGAAAATAGATTACAAGTTGGACTAGCTGAGATGGAGTATTTTGAACAACTTTATTTGGAAGTGAGATTTCAGCGGAGAAATTGAAACATAGAAAAGAATATGCAGGAGTAAAAATGTTCAGCCTGTGTGTTGAGTACCTGGAGAGGAAATAGAATCTTTAGTATTCTATGCTGAATGTTCAGAAAGCTTTTCAGATTGTAGTTGGCTTGCATATGTTAAAGTTTTTTATAACTTGTTATGAATTGGTTGCATATGCATGTGATATAAATAAAACCTAACTGGATGTTGTAAGCCAAAGAAATAAATCGGCCAATGATTCTGTTGTGTATATACTTGGTGCAACTGTCTTGGAGAGCTATAAATAGATATTGCTTATTACTTTTGCTTGCATTTATTTTTGCTTTAAATGGCAAATAAAGCTATTGTTAACAGGCCTTAAAATCACTTGAAGGATGTTTATTTAGATCATTTTGAGGAAAAGAATGAATGTTCTTGTTAAAATATTTGTTAATAGTGTCTGAATGTTGGGACACGTAGATAAATTGTAGGTACAAATGACTAAAAGTTTTTTTTTTTCTTCATGTCTTCAAGAAAGAAATTATGTAGAGGGTTTATAAGCACTTTTTTTAGCACTTACTCTGAGTTACCTTTTTGTGGAAAAAGCCGTTACCAAGAGGGAATTTAAAAAAAAAAAAAAAACACACAAAAAAACCCCCCTGAAGTAGCAGTTTTGGTGAGTATTGATTTGCCTAAAACAACTTAAAGAAGTAAAAGAAACATAGTGGAAAAATAAATACCCATTTCACAGATGTATCATTACCTTCTTTTGCTACTTTCCAAATACGTCAAAATCAGCAAAAATATCACTATAGTTTCAGTAACATCTTCTTTAAAAGTAAGTCTTGCTGGCTCTGTTTTTCTTTTCCAGTAATGGAAAAGCTTTTGCTTTGTAAGGATTTCTGAAGGCTTTTTTCACTGCCAGTAAATAAAGCAAAAATAAGACCGATCAGTCCACTAAAGTGTTTTAGTGTTCATGGAATATATACTTACTATAATCTAAATGTCACTGGCTCTTGTTCCCATTGCCCTTCACTCATGGGGGAAAAATCAATACATATGCTTCAAGAATACTTCCTTTGACAAAATGAGATAGACAGTGATGATAGATCAGGCTAATTGTCTGGCAGCATGCTTGTCTCATTGATAAACCAAATATTTGGAACTTTTAGAGAAATATTGTTAAAACATAATCCTACCTTCTTGCACTTCTTGCTCACTTCAGTGAGGTGCTTTGGAGGTAAGTGAGAAGTGCTTCTTAAGAAGTTCAGTTTGACAGAATTCAGAATATTGAGACCTGGTGAGATTCCTTTATTATATAAACAGTTAATAAAAGTAGTAAGGGGGGAGGGCAGAACAGTTGCTAATTTCTTGTGCTATAGAGTTTTAAGTTTTCGTTGCATAAGCAGAGAAATTCATAGTATACCTTACAATCTATATTTATGTTTAATTTTAGTTTTGCAAGTGGTCTGAGCAGTTGAACTAGCCTTGCAATAGAAGTTGCAGGATACCAGCAAACTAGATAGTAGGAAAGATTAATGAAAAAATAATTCTGCTAAGTCAAGTTTCATCTTGGCCTAGGTATTACTAGGGATATAAAGCTTCTCCTTTCAAGCAAGTTAGTTATTTATTTCCAACACAGACTTTACAGCTTAAGATACAATTTTATACTTACAGATCCGAGTAAGATCACAGGCAAAACAAATGTCTTCTGAGAGAGAACAGATTTCAAAATCTCTGTAAAAAATAATGTGAGTAATCCATGTTTACAAATAATGGACCTTTGATTGTGTTAAAAAATTATAGTTAGTGGAATAGAGTTTATGTATAAAAAAATCTTAATTGCAATTCTGAGAACTGTTACGTAACCAAGACAAAGAATCTTTTTAGCCACAGATAAACCAGACACTTGAACAATACAAAAATGAAAATTCTGTGGTGTTTTTTTTTTTTTTTTCTTATATTGAGAATTAGAAGGTGCAAGTCTTGATGTTTTGTAGTAAAACTAGACTCATGCCTAGGCGCATGAATGTAGCCTGGTCACTTGCTAGACGCTAACATATAGTAATGTTAAAACACAGAATGCTAAAAAAAAAAAAAAAAAAAAGAAAAAATTGGTGTTGTATCTCAAAACCAGAATATCAAATAAAAGAAGTTAAATCTTGACTCTGCTTGCACTCCATTCACTGAAAGACCCATGAGGATTAAAGTATAGGTGACTATTAGATGAAATTCAATGAAATTAATCTATATTATCCATGAACTGTTGGGTCCCCAGTTATGGTAAAATACTGATAAGTCTACTTCAGTTGGTTTATTATGACCTATATATTGATGGCATACTTTAGGATTTAATAATGCTCTAGACATATCTTCTCACATGAATTTACTTTGTCCAAAGATTGGCAGACAGTGAATTATACCGGCTCTTGTATGATGAGAGGTTGCCGTACATGAAGAAGGCAATTGTCCACTTCTACGTTAAGTGAGTTCATGACGTCTGTCTGGCATAAGATATGTCAGACTTTGGCCCCTTTTGCATTAGTCTTAATTAATGCCTCTTGGTCAAAACCATGAGGAATAATGTGAGCTCTAAACTGGCAGAACTGTGTGATGTTCTTGCGTAGTGTTTGGGTGAAGGCTGAATGACATTGAATTCTGAGTTGGTGGGGGTTGAGATGTCACAAATGCTGGTTTCATAAATCTGGGGTACCCAATTTTTGAACTTTTAAATTATGGAGAGCTCTTCTCTGTTGGAGTATTCTTTTGAGGAATTATTTTAAGTATTTCATTCATTAATCTATATTCCTTAATTTATTATTTTATTCTAATGTGTGTATTTCAAAATGCCTTTTGATTTGAGCAGTGCTTGAGCAAGTGGAAATCTGCTGTTACTTATTAGTGTTATTTGTAAGCTAGAAGTGATTTCCCAATTAAAGGAATTTCAATCAATTATTACCATAGAATCATAAGTTCTCATATTGATTAGATTTTGTTATTGTAGGGCAACGGGCCATCTTTTCAAGCCATAAATAGGACTGTTGAAACTTAGCTACTCATAAAATGTCACTAACTGTTTGGTTTTTTTTCTATATGTGACATGGAAGGCATACAGTTTTGAGGGTAAAAATGTAACCTGAAAGATAGCATTTTAAATGTGAAAGAGGGAGGTTTATGTTTATTGTAAATAAGAGGTATGGGCAGATTTTTGGATGAAGTGGTGGCCTTTCACCTCCAAGGCAACAGTTTAAATTAATCCCTAGATCCCAAGTTAATTGAGATAAATGGTTTTAGCTTTGTCCCTGGTGTAAAGCAGTCCATATTACAAAATCACCATACATCTGTTTTTGCAAACTTGGCATAATTGACATTCTCTTAGGACTAAATTGGCATTGAAAATGAACTATTTCTTATTGCTTGGGAAGGTGTTCCTTCTAGGTCAGAAGAAATGTCATCGTCGGGTCTCTGAAGGAAATCTGCTCCTGCTTCTATTAATAATCCATAGCTGAAAGATTTGTCAAAAATGTTTTAAGTGCTATAGCTGTTCTTTTTAAATTAAAAAAAACCAAAAAAACAACAAAACTTCAGAGTAAAGACAGTATGAGACGGGGACCTTGTTGTCCTTCATCTGGTAGAAATTCAAATGCTAGGAGACATTAAAATTGCCTAACTTATAATTTGCTCATGACAGGTAGCCTAGCGCTTCAACGATGGTCTTTTGAATTCTATGAAAGATGCACATGTGGAAAGAAATGTAAATTAATGTAGGATACATTATTATTTACTAAGGACTAGGTTGAACTTGAGTGAACAAAACGTGGCTTTCCTTCCCCACTTTCCCTGGAGGATCTCTAGGAATCACAATTCCGTCTCTTTTCTTTTATTGTGAGAATGGTGAGGCACTGGAACAGGTTGCCCAGGGAGGTTGTGGATGCCCCATCCCTGGAGGTGTTCAAGGCCAGGCTGGATGAGGCTTTGAGCAACCTGGTCTAGTGGAGGGTGTCCCTGCCCATGGCAGGGGGGTTGGAACTAGATGATCTTTGAGGTCCCTTCCAACCCAAACTATTCTGTGATTCTATTATGTGTAGATATGGCACTTAGGGACATGGTTTAGTGGTAGACTTGGTAGTCTTGGATCTTTTCTGGTAGTAAGAAGAGAAGCAATTTCAAAATGGAATGCCGTCAACTTACATATATTTATGTACATCTCTTAGCTAATTAAGGAACAATTTTCTTAAATTCACAGAAGATTACAGCATTTTTTAATGCTGATTTGCTTATGTTCCTGCTTGAAAGCAGAACATAAATCTTACTTGTTTCATGTACAAAAAATAACAGATTTTTAAAAATCTCTAGTTTATCAGATGTCTTTTTATGTTAAGAACTTGAAAAAAACTTTACATAGTAGTGTTTGGTTCAATTTTATAAAGTATACAGGCATGCATTTATAAAGGAATTGGAGAACCTGTCTCGTGTCCATAGCGGGATTTTATATGAGAAGTTAACATAGATATCTTAAATCTGATCTAATATGCAGTCCTAATATGAAGCCCAAACTTAACTCATTTAATTATATGTTTGAAAGTGTGCACCTTTTGTTTCAATAACAGGTGTCTGGGTGAATGGGAGTGGAGGAGAGAGGAAAGGGAAGGAAAAACCCCTTTTCTCCAATTGTCATACTCTAAAAAAAATTTGAATGAACTGTTTAATCATAAGATTCATGCTAGCTTTTTACTGTGATTTCTAGTGAAAGAGCTGGATAAAATTTTGTGGTAAATTTTCTTAGATGACCAGTTTTAATAAAACACTCATCTCATGTAGTCTTTTTCTGTATCATGTCTAGAACTTATTGGCAGGAATGGGAGATGTGAGCTGTTCTAAGCCTTAAGTAGCTAAAAGGGATTAACTTTACACAGAGGATTTACTAATGAAGACATTGCACTTGGGCGCAGAGCAGGAAACGAAAGTGAGTTGTTGATCAAGAAATCATTCTATGCGGTTGTCCTAAATGCTTTCCTTTTTTTGTGCTACCTATAAATGTTGTACATTGTATAAATGTATAATGCATATTGTATAAATGTGATTGGATACTATTCTCAAATTGTGTCTTCATGCTTTTATAGTAGTTTCACAGTAGCTGGCAGAGTAAGATACAATCTATGGGCAGATAGACATGTCAGTCAAACTGTAGGGAGTGATGGCAACCTGTGTAGTATTTGTTCTTCTCATACTTTTCCTATGCTTAGGGGTAGATCCTGCTACTTGATCCAGTAAATAATTGGGTTTTGAAGGGATGATGCAGGTAATTCTAATTTTCTCTGGGATTTGTTTAAAGAAAAAACCCACAATCAAGCAACCAAAAAAAAAAAAATTTATTGAATACTCGTACTTTGCTTCTATTCTGTAGAGAACCAGTTTTACAGAATAGAAGTTGGCTTCATAGCTGGAGGCCAGGTGAGCATCAACAAGGTTTAAAAAGTGAACAAAAGATTAAAGCCTAAGTAAGAAAAAGAAGCTTCTCCACTGAAACATAAGAAGACTTTGTGACAACCGGCTTCATGGTCAGTCTGTCTTGGAATGATGACATGTAATTATTAATTGGGAAGGGCAGGAGGAGGTGCACATGGCTGGGTAACCTCCTTTATTAAAATATTTTTTTACTGAAAGATTTGTGATCTTGTCAGAACACATTAACTGTGTAGGCAGAGATAAAGAAGGTAGCAAAAAGTTAAACATGTTTGTTGCCTCTGATTACTTCCCTTGCTTTCTTATCATCTCAGCTGCAGGTTCTGTAGTGAGACAGACCACCTTGATCTGTATTGCAAATGCATCTTTGTTGCAAAGGGTTGAAGCAGAGTTTAAGGCATTTTGTATTTAACATCCCAAGTAGAGCAGACAGGGTTTTGGTTAATAGAGCATGAGTTAACGTTTTGTACTATTTAAAATATACTGTTGTTGATCCTTGTTTTAATATATGTTTGTACATATGCACATTTACAAATATAATTGTAATTATTAAATAAGGAGTTGCAATATGGGT
>NW_010103240.1:1883-35637 GCF_000699245.1 Pterocles gutturalis | reverse complement strand
GCACACCTCCAGAAATGGGCCATCCACAACTTCCCTGGGCAACCTGTTCTAGTGCCTCACCACCCTCACAGTAAAATATTTCATCCTAGTATGTAATCTAAATCTACCCTCTTTCAGCTTAAACCCGTTACACCTTGTCCTGTCGCTACACCTCCCAATAAAGAGTGCCTCCCCATCTCTCCTGTAGGCCACCTTGAAGTATTGGAAGGCTGCTAGAAGGTCCCCCTGGAGCCTTCTCCAGGCTGAACATCCCCAACTCTCTCAGCCTGTCCTCATATGGGAGGTTCTCCAACCCTCTGATCATCTTCATGGCTCTCCTCTGGACTCAATCCATCAAGTCCATGTCTTTCCTTTGCTGAGGACTCCAGAGCTGAACACAGCACTCCAGGTGGGGTCTCATGAGGGTGGGGTTTCATGAGAGTGGAGTAGAGGGGGAGAATCACCTCCCTTAACCTGCTGGTCACACTTCTTTTGATGCAGCCCAGGACATGGTTGGCTTTCTGGGCTGCAAGTGCACATTGCTGGCTCATGTTCAAGTTCTCATCTACTAGCACTCCCAACTCCTTCTCTTCAGGGCTGCTCTCAGTCTGTTCTCCTCACAGCTTGGGGTTTCCCTGACCCACGTGCAGGATCTTGCACTTGGTCTTGTTGAACTCCGTGGGGTTTGCACAGGCCCACCTCTCAAGCCTGTCCAGGTCCCCCTGGATTATCGACTGCACCACCCAGCTTGGTGTCGTCAGCAGCCTTGCTGAGGGTGCACTCAATCCCACTGTCCAGGTCTCCCACAAAGACGTTAAACACCAGTTCCAGCACATACCAGCAGAATGCCACTTGTCGCTGGTCTTCACTTGGGCATTGAGCTGTTGACCACAACTGTTTGTGTGCAACCATCCAGCCAGTTCCTTATCCACTGTGTGATCCAACTGTCAAATCCATGTCTGTTCAATTTAGAGACGAGGATGTCATGTGGGACAGTGTCAAAGGCTTTGCACAAGTCCAGGTAGATGATGTCAGTTGCTCTTCCCTTATCCACTAATGCTGTAACCCCACCATAGAAGGCCACCAGTTTTGTCAGGCATGATTTGCCCTTAGTGAAGCCATGCTGACTGTCACCAATCACCTTCCCCTTTTCCACGTGCTTCAGCAGAATCTCCAGGAAGATCTGCTCCATGACCTTGCCGGGCACATAGGTGAGACTAACTGGTCTGTAGTTCCCCAGGTCTTCCTTTTTTCCTTTCTTAAAAATGGGGGTTATGTTTCCCCTTTTCCAAGTAAGCATGAACATCCACTGAGTGCCACAACGGAACTTCCCCAGACTGCTGTGCCTTCTCAAATATGATGGATAGCAGCTCAGCAACTTCATTTGACAATTCCCTCAGGACCTGTGGATGCATCTCATCAGGTCCCATGGACTTATGCACCTTCAGGTTCGTTAGATGGTCTCGCAGCTGATCTTCTGCTACAGTGGGCGGTTCTTCATTCCCCAGTTACTGCCTTTGCCTTCTGTGATTTGGACAGATGTTTTTGTTGGATCCATTATAAAAGTTAAGTCATTCAAGAAGCAGTTTTCAAATAAGGAATGGTAAAGCTATTGCTCTGATGACCAGAGTATGATCTTTAAGACTGTGTAAAATACTAAGAACAAGTCAGAGTGTATGTTATTCAAAAAGAAGTTTATTCTGGCTTTCCTGTATATACTGAGCATATACTGTGAGTTTCATCTCACTAATTATTAGTGCTGTTTTTATACAATATCTATAGAAAAGTCTACGTCATATGCATTTGTTTTATAGATTATTACTATAGATCATTTATCAATTATTGCTATTACTTCAAATTAATGACAGATCTCAACCATTACAATATATGTTTAAATTTTTTAAAAAATCATTAGGGTGTGGCTGGGTCACACCAAGCTCTCTCCCTTGTCTTTTGTCTCATGATAGAGAAACAATGCATTTTGGAAAGGAAAAAATGGGGTAAGCCCTTTGTGAGTCATTCCTAGCTTCTAAGTGTTTGTAGCTTATTGACTTCCTGAGCTGCTGTCTTTGCATTTTACTTCTTTTGTGAATTTAGCCAACTGTTGGGTTTTTTGTTTGTTTGTTTTTTATCCTAGCACTTATTTGCTCTTTTCTTTTTGAGGTCTTTCTGAGTAGGAGTAACAAAATAATTCCAGCAAACCATATCCTGTAGTATTAGCTGATACCTATCCATAGATCAGTTCTCTCAGCCAGTTGTAGTAAAAAGTACTGACAAAACTGAAGGAATTGCTAGGGACATTTTTTTTTTTTTTTTTTTTTTTTGCTACAGCCAAATGAAACATCTCAAATAACAAACTTAGGCTTGGCACCTGTTTAGCAGGGCACCAAAAAAAGTTTTAAAATGCAGGCAATTCTGAAGTTTTTTGCACCACTGTAGTGATTTTGCCTGCAATGTTAGTGATACAATCGTTTGAGGTTGTTGGATTTGATATTGATGTTAACCTTTCGGATAGCTAATAAACTGACTTTCTTCTGGCAGGCATCATTAATAGGAGGCTCTGTGCTGTCCTGAATAATTTTCCTCACAATTAGCAGCATTGATCTTGTAGGTGCTGCAGCAGCTGAAGTTCCTTGAGGCAATCAGTGAATGAAACTGGTTGAAACTCACACTGAACTGCAAGCTGATTGTTGCCATTTGACCATTACAGCAATCACTTTTTTCTCATCCTTGTTTGTTGATTCTTGAAAGCAGTTTATTCCTAGTGCTTAGTTGATATATTTCTCACTTACACTTCCAAGGCAAGAAGTGAAAGTGAGGATTCACCAAGCTTTACTCTCTGTAGGATCAGTTCTACTTGGTAAATCATTCTGGATGTGAAGATAATCTGTATATTACTTTTGTACAGAGACACAGCGTCTATCTCAAATATAGTCAAAGATGTGGTTTGTTGGGGAGTAGGGGGCTGTGAAGAATTTGAAATAATTTCTATTTGAAAAGTCACCTTTGTCCAATTATAAATTAATATTGATTAATTCTAATGGAGTGGGCTCCAGGAGAGGCTTTACATACCTCTTCTGCCTACTAATAAGACCTCATCTCAGATGCACAAAAGCTCTTAAGGAAGTGCATCATTTGTATGGAAGTTAGAAAAATCACCCCATGCTTTTGTAGTGAGGACATCTTGGTTATTGAGCAGGCCTCAAATAAAAGCTTGATTCTGATGTGGGGGAATGGACTGTAGAGCTGCTGTAGGCCTGCGGTGGGCAGAGAGAGAGGGAAAGTGCTGTGTGAGAGACATCTTGTACTGTGTTAAATGCAGACTTTGGTATGACTGCGGGTGTGAGCCTTCCTTCATTAACTTTGTTAGCTAGTCTAAGAGTTGGTGATTGTCCATTTTGACAAAAATCTAAGCTTGAGTTTTGGTGAAAAGCAGCATCTTATTTAAAATGCATTTGTATCTGTATCCCAGCTTTTCATTGTCTGTAGAATTCTGTCAAACAGATATTTTCACTGTACCATTAAGGGATTCATCAAAGGAGCAGTGCTTAAACTTCTATGGGGTATGGTAGAACAATATGCAAGTTTTAAGAGAAGGTCTAAAACCAGAAAAAAAAGTACACAGATGGGAAAATATAGCTATTTATACTCTTGAGGGTTACAGTTACTGACTGCCTGGGAGACTTTGTACTAGGATTTACACTCTGTTATGAGGAGGAGTGCTGGAAGAAGCACTGATTAGGAAAGCACTCCTTTCAGTACATAGCATTTGCTGGGCTTTATTTATCTTTAAGGGGTCATCTGACGACAGCAGATTCTATTTGTCTTTTTTTAATCGACTTGTTTAATGTCAAGGATGCTTGAAAGTTAATTAGATGACAATTTTTTGTTTGAGAAATGACATGCAAGCAGTAAAGCAACATTTGACTCTTCAGAAAAAGATGATAGGAACACAATGTGTAGTCCTATAAGTAAATATAAATTACAGAGTTTCCATAAATACTTCATTATTGGTAGTGCTCTTGATCTTTCTAGTACTTCCTACATTCTGAGATGTTGTGGTATGAGACACTGCATTTGTGTTTACAACACACCACAAAGGCCTTGTCTGAAGCTAAGCCTTCTCTGACAAAGTGCAGAAAGCATCTTAGATTGCTAGTTTGTTACCAAGCTACAATGCAAAGTGAAATGGCATTGTTTGGTAATTCGGTCTTTTTGAAATAAGTTATAAAACCTATAAATTGATTCAAGTACAAGAAAGGGGCAAGCCTTTCCAGAGTGACTGTATCAGTAAATAAAAATAACTGGTGATGCTGTGGGTGTCTTGGTTATTCTATGTGATAAAAATCATTGCATTATCCTTACAGATTATGTGGGATAAGGATACATAGCACACAAACCCTGAGGCAATGCAAAGCTGATTTAGGGTATAAACCCTGCTCTGAAACATCAGGGATCTTAATTTCTGTTTGCTGCATCAATATTATCAATATTCTTCCAGACTTGTCATGCAATAATTAAATTTTTAATGCGAATAAACTCTTCTCCTTTTGGCATTTTAGGAAACAGAAAATTTTGCTAATCCAGTGAGGAAATTTGGTGTTTATATATGTATATGTGCATATATCATATAAGAAATAAAGGTAATGAATAGACATAGTTCTTGTATGGGCTTTTTACATCTCCAAAGGTGTAAAATGGTTAAGGTATTGTAGTAATAAAAACTAGTACTCTGGCAACTTTGAAATTATGGAACAGTTTTATTTTGTGACTAAAGTACTATTAGAAATATAAAGTCTGGCAAAGTAAAATTGGCTGTAGAAACCTAAAGCTTTCAGGCATTCCAAGAGTACTGAGGGTAAAGATCAAACACAACAGGCCAAGAACTTGCAGGTAAATCTTGCCTATGACTTGTGCAGTGGCATAGCAGGAGGAGAGTGGTATCGGCCACGTGTATTGTAAGCCATCTGTGCATGGGGTATGGGTCAGGAAGACACCTCAGTAAGGTGACAATACTATTTGTTACATGGGGTTTTCATCAGTAAATCTCAAACTGTTTCACAAAGGAGCTGGGCCAACATCTGTGCTTTAAAAATAGAAAAGTTGAGGAAAAGGTTGAGTGAAGTATGTGTGTTCAGGAGCACATGTGTACATGGCTGCTGGAGCGGCATATGTACCCTGACAAAATGAATTTGGCTTGGAAAGAATTTGATCAGTGTAGAATCCAAGCAAATAAATGTGTTGCCATCCACAGGGAAAACAAAGGGGGTGACAGAAATAGAGAACACTGTTTTGTAGCTCCCACAGTTTTTAGCTGTCCTTATATATGACATCCTGTCTCAAAGTGACAGAATTTCTTGTTACTTTGATCCATAGTATAGCAAATCTGTGTGCATCGTGCATATGGTGCTATGTAACAACCATCAAAATTTAGTGCTATTTTATTTCAACACTTTCTGTGAGGAAATGTCCAACTTACTCGAAAAAAAGTAAAATTAATGAAAACAGTGTCTAATGCCAGTTTAAGTTTGAAAATACTTCCAGGTGAGAACTTGAAAGCAAAATAATATATATGATGTTTAAGGAAGGTATGCTTTCTATAACAGCAGAAAAATGAAGCTCTAGTTTATGTTCTTCAGTAACTGCTTGGGGGGGGGGGAGGGGGTTTGTTTTTTCGCTTTTTTTTTTTTGGGAAAGAATCACATATGCAATTTTAGGGCACCATTTTACCTGTTCTATTACATTTTAATGTCTTTGAAAATCATCAGACTTACCAGTTTGCTTTGAAAGAGCACATTCTACAGGCTGTGATGATATCACTTCCTTTAGGTAGCAGTAGCAGGAAGAAGCAAAGACTAATGTTAGATATGTGTGAATTTAGTCTGGATGAAAGATTTCTTATTAAGCATAATCTTAAATGGAGAATTTTACACTCAAATAGGCAAAAAAAAAAAAAAAAGGATTATTTTAGGTTTTGTATCTGAGCTGTGGGAAGTTACATGGTTACTAATCCAAAGGGACTCAGGAGGTTTGTAATGTGGTTGAGAAAGAACATGGGTTGTAATCCACAAAAATTCAATAATCAAATCATATGCATCAAGGAATAAGATGATTGCCAGCGACCTCTGAAAGGCATTTTTATACTCATCTTTAGTACAGTGTACCCCACCTAAGTCTAGGATATGTGTGTTAAGTTAGCCACTGCAAGATGGAGGATACTCAACATGAGACATCAGTCATGTGCCTTAGTAGACCATTGCATTTTTAGGAATGACAAGCTATTATGTCAGCTTTGCAAGAGAACAGAGTGAAGCCGAAACTTCAATTGAAAGTACGCTTCGTGCCAACTTTCTGCAGATGGGGGAATTTAGCTTTCTAACATGTGCAGTTCTAGGTCTCTTGATTTAAAACCATGTTAGCAAACTAGAGAAAACTCAAAGGTGATGACAAGAGATTAGTGAGAACTTTGAAGAAGTTTTTTGAGCGACTGAAAGGGAATATGCCAGAAGAGATAAAAAAAAGAATCACTGTAACTGTTGTGAAGTCTATATTTTTTTCCTCATCTTTTATATGTTTCTTCATTTTCTCAGACAAAATACTTAAGATGAGGGTTAAAATTTAAAGTATGTCTGTGTCTTACAAAAAAATGATGTAGTGTTGCAACTAATTCAACTCAACCTTGAAATTTAAAATTGGAGGTAAGACAGTAAGACATGGAAATACATAGTTAAATGTTAAAATGAGGAGCTGTAATGATTACAAGTCTTTCAGAAGTGTAACATAATGTGGCTCAACTGGATATAATACAGTGGCATTATGCACATGACATTTTATTCTTGTATTCGGTGTGTAACCCTCTTCCTGGTATGATAATGGAAAGTACCTGCTATTTAAGTAATTTTAAAGTGAACCGAACAACACTAGACATCACGGTAGTTAATGGATGAAAATATTTAATAGATAGTAAAAGAAAACATGCTGATTTCTGTAATCATTCTCAACTGGTTATGTGCAGACATATCCACTATATCTTAAAACATTATTTTAGGCACGATGTTCTAGGCATTTAATACTGAGAACAATGTTGTGTAATGTTGTAATTATTGTTAGGCTGAGAGACTTCAAGGAAGATGCAGACCATGAAAAGGGCCACTTAAGGCACAAGAAACAGGAACAGGTTTGCAAAGCATTGGTTAGGTTTTTTCTCATTGTTTGGAGAGAGAGAAGGAAGGGAGTGGGTTTATTTTGTTTGTTGTTTTTTTTTTTCCTCCCCTGTCTCACAGTAAAAACTTGATGCTTGTCTAACCATTAAAGCCATCTGTAGCTATACAAATAAAATATGGAACGCTTAATCAAAGCATGTACTTCAAGGTGTAACTTGATCACCTGCAGCTGTTTGTGAGGGAACATTTTACCCATGTACAGGTTTGTACAACTGCAGTGGGTTTGTTGTTTTCCACTCTCTTTAAGCGTGATCATAAAGTAGATGATGTATGGGTCTGATGTGGCAGGGAAGTTTTACGGGGCTAAAATTTTGAAATTATCTAAGTCCACTAAGTAGCTCTATATTCTGTACTAATTAATGTGCTACTCACTATGGGGAAAACCTGCCTTTATATATGATTTGTTTTGTATCTGTAATTGAAAAGTCAAACCTAGTACTTCATAACATATGGGGAAAAATAATGGAAGAGGGCTCGGAAAGGGAAGACTAGAGGGAAAATACTTGAAGAGTTTTTGTAAAAAACTTGCAAGTGATTCTAAAACAACTGCCTTAAGACATTAATATGTTACTGGTATACAATGATTTGTGTTTTTACTATATAACAGAAATTATAAAATCTGCATATTGTAATTGTTTCAATTAATTTTTACAACACTTTTCTCCATGATAGGTAACTGCAGTGATGATTTTTTTTAAAACATTAATTTGCATAGCATAAGAGATAGTTTGAAATTAACATAAATGTGACACAACTTGAGAAATAATAGTGCACAGTGGCACTGCAACACTGTAACTGTGAGGTGAAAATACTAGGTGATGCCCTTTCAGTAGGGACCATTTTTCCCCAGTGGAATGGAAATCTAATTAAACAGATTTCTTTATCCCCCATGAATTAAAAAAAAAGAGGGGGTGGAGGGAGGGAATAAAAAAAACTCGGGCATGGAAAGACCAAGGGAGCTGCATGATTAATCTGAAGTAAAAGTAAAGAAGTCTTCCATTATTCATCAGTTTACGACAGTTAGGAGCAAGCTGCAATGTTTCGATAAATGAGAGATGTAAAATGCTAGTATGAAGCAGCCGTCTTCCTCTCAACATAGAACACAAGACTCAACCAATCTCCTCAATGAAAATGCTAATTCCACATGATTAATCCTTTCTTCTTTTCTGTCAGCATGAATATTAAGTAACTTCCTTTCCAGGGTCACTGGTAACTTGTAACTGTTTTACTTCAAGCTCCCCTACCCCTAAACATACAGCCTGACCTTAGCACTTAAAATGACCCTTATTGTCTGTTCTGCCCCTTTCAAATGTAGTTCTTATTCTTATCATTCTGGGGGAGGGAGGCAAATGGCAGAACAAGCAGTCAGTGGCAATTACTGATATACTAGGAATAGGTTTTTTTGTCAACTGCTTTGCAAGTGGCAGAGAGGCTCAACTTGGGAATGGTTGCCTATAGGCAGTGTGATCCTCATCCTTTAAGTGAAGCATTAGCTTCAGTGAAGTCAATGGTGTTAAGTCAGCATTGGCTGTTTTTCTCTATATGTTTAGGAGAGTGGTTATGAGTATTACTTTTGTAATGTTTGTGTGATTTACTGTAAATTCTTATTCTTGGAAACTAGTCTTTAGAGGCCTAGTACTCCAAAGTATTGTACTGCCCAGTGTGATGCAACTGTACTTTCACATGAATGTTCTCTCTCGATTCTATTTCAGCTTTATATATATGCTAATATAGGCTTAAAGGTAAAAGACCCAGTATATTAGTTGTCAGGTACACAGAGGCATATTAGTTACTTTGATTTAAAAGTTGAGTTTTGTTTTTATGGCATTCATGTTGTTTTACCCAAAGAGTTGAAATTTAAAGACTTGATATTTGAGTGACAGATGTTTCCCTTTTCATATGAAACAAGGCTAATAAAGCACTTAAAATAGAATGTCCTATCCTAAAAGCCTTCCATCTCCCCTTATCTTGTAAAATAGAATATGTCCTGTTGTGAAAGCCTTCGATCTCTCTTTACCTTGTGTAATGAAAAGAAACAGACCAGGTTTCACAACTCTGTCTTTGATGTAGTTCTTCATGGTGTGCTGGGTAAATCTGTAGCATAATATCTGTAGATATTATTAAATCAATACAGGCATAGCTATTATAAAAGCTGATTTAAAAGATGGCTGTGCCCTGTGGATGCATTCCAGATAATAACTTGACCCTTTCTTTCCTTTATACTATCCCTCAGTGACCTCTGCCACCTGCATACACTTTTGTTGCATTCCTCCCAGCTCTTAATCGTGCATTAACACCAACTGTTTCTTTGGTGTAGAGGAGCTAGCAGATGTGGCACTGATGCTTCATAGGTTCTTTGACTCCTCTTAATGGTTAGATATGCTGCCCTGCTTCTTTCTGTGAATATCTGTAATATCTTAAGATTGAGCTGGGTTAGCTAGTGTGCAGTGATGTCTGTTCTAGAGAGTGGAAGTCTCTTACAGTATAGCATAGGTCACCAGTCTCTGGGGTTTTTTCATGTTTAATGTAAAACACAAACTGCTTAAAAATATGATAACTTTCACTCAGTGGAAGCTAGATATGCTTATTTCTGTTTTCAAATAGATCATACACGAAGTGGCAGGTTGTGTGGTTTGAGTAATCTGAAAGAGAAAAAAAAATTCTGCTTGTACCATCACTGATTTGATTCTAGAGTGGGTTCAATCCTCCTGAGACAGGCTATGTAAAATTAGGTGTCTAATTTAAGGATGTCAGTTAGGTTCCTTCTGTAGTCATTGGAGAGGTTTGTGCTAATGGTTCATCCTATTCTTACTGATGTTAAAAACTATGTTAGGATGTTATTAATCTTTGGAGCTGAATTCCTTCTCCATTTACTGTCAAACAAGCCTATATGTGTAGGTTAGACAGCTGAACGGAGATCTCTGTTTAAGACTTCATTTCAGAAGAAAGGATTGTTGAGAAAGGGCTGTTCGGGAGAAGGAAAAAACAAAACCAAATCAAATTTAAGAATATACTTCTACCAAGTCTTGAGTCATGTTACAATTAACCTCATTCTATGCTCACTTATTTGCTGGTAATGCAAGTGTTGAGTGTAAATATTTGGTCTTGGGTTTCTAAATGGGTAAAGTAAAAAAATAGTACTGTTTTGTTCAGCCAAGGGCTTTCAGCAGCCTTTTATTATGAAATTGAACCTTGCTTTATAAAATCTGAATGAAAGTTTTACAATTATACAGATAAGCAATGGTATTTAGTGCAAATCTCTCTGTGAACAGACTGACTTCAGAGTCATACGAGCATGTAAAAATTACTCTTTCCTTTATTTTTCTAAGCATTCTCATAGTGCTATGTACTCTCCCCTCTCATAGGTTTCTATTTATTACTGTATTGCTTGAAATATGTCTTTCAAGTAAATTATGTTCCTATTCATCTGTTTGTAAAAGTACATAGTATGATAGCATGGTATGGAGTGTTATGTTCAAGAACTGCTAAGAAGTTGGAGAGAGTGCCACTGGAAAGTAAGAGGAGATTGCATACTTCTGCTTCAGAGCTGAGTTTCAGTTTTGCTTCAGTGTAAACTGAATTTATAGACTAAAGTTTATTTTAGTCTATCCTTGGGCTATTTACCCTCTGTCAGAATATAGCTTTCATTATGGGGAGAAATCTGTTGTGCTTCTTTTATTATTTCCTTCACTCATATTGTGGTATTATCTGGGAAGGACAGAATGCCTTGCTTCATGCTGTGTACTACAGCGCAGTCAGAATGGTAGGTCCAGAGCTGTCCTGGTTATTATTTGAAACAGGCATAGGGAGGCTCTAAAGTGTTAATCCTGTTCACTGGAATTGCTTTGAGGTAATTTTTTGTGACTACTCAGCAGTTTTCTAAAGAACAGAAGAAAAATAAATACTCCACAGATAAGCTCAGAGAAAGCTTTTATTACTCACATGGTATGTGTGGCCACCTGTTTTAGAGAGGATTTGCATTTGGCTTTGGACAGTCAAATGTTCACTTGGTTCTTCTATTGCGGTTCTTTTGCAAAGGGAAGAAGACTCTGCTTAAAGTTTTGAGCTACAAGGTGTGTCTGTGTATATATGCATATATATAAAATATATACATCTATCTGTGTGTAAATATAGGGATAAATTCTGTAAAGTTTTCTCAAGTTGTAAGTCTTCTCTGTATGGAGGGTTCTCTTATGGCATTCTTGTTTGTTTTTCCCCAAATGTGACATGCTTATTGATGAAACTCCATTCAATTGATTTTGATTTCAAAATATCAATACACACTGCATTGTAGTTTTTCTTATCTGTTGACTGAAGCTGTAATGCCCTTATTGAAGCTACTGAGTCAGAGTAGTGCTCTAGCATTACTTTTCATGAATAAAAATTAAATATTTTTCCCTTGTGTATTCCTTGCATAGTTCCCACTGCTGCTAATCCCTCATTTCAAACCCAATTTATAAAACTATTAAATACATTTTATCTAACCCAATCTTGCTTTTTTTAATGATTCTGTTTCCTTCTGCCAGATTTCTGTGGACTGGTTTTAGGTTATGACACTAGAAATAATCACAAATGGTGTGGATTTTTCCTGATCAGCATTTAGCAATGATTCTATCTATATTGCTGAGGACAGGCAGATGAAACAGGAGAACCAAGAGACTAGATATTCCGGTGTGATGAAATGACATGTGCATTAGATGAGAGCTAGGACTTTGGAGATGGGGACAGTTCATTGTAATTCTTCTGTGTACAGTATATCATAACCTTTTAGCTGGGAAAAAAAATAATAGCAAATTTGCTTGGATATCCATGCTATCTATCATGTAGATGAACCATTAATGGGTTGACATCTGTAGATAAAGGCTTACAATAGAGAGCAATAAACTGATTTAAAGAAAGGCATCAATTGGTTTGCCACAGGGATATTTTATTTGGGTTGTGTCTTGTTTAACATCTTCGTTAATAATCTGAACGAGTGGGTAAACTGCATGCTAATTAAATTCACAGATGATACTAAGCGGGGAGGTGTTGCAAACATAGGGTGGCCAGATTTTTCTAAGTGAAAATCTGTACCACCTGTCATGGCAGGCAGAGAGGAAGGCTTTTAGCAGGGATGAGGGGGGGGGTGTGCACAGAAGGACTTGACAGCTTGTGGGAGGGGAAGAAAGACTGCCCACTCCACCCATTGCTTAACCAAGCACACCCTCCCTTTCCTTCTCCAGCATCCTCTGGCTTGGATCCATTGTATTTATAATGTTTGCTGTCCTTAGGTCATTAAAAATTTACTAGGTACCTATTAGCTGAAAAACAAAACGTCTTAATCGGGGTAGATGTGAAAGATTGAGAGGAGGGGAGGAAGCAGGAGCAAAGTCCAGGCAAATCATCCTGGTAAGCTCATCTTCCAGCTACTGAAAATTTGTATGACACAAGTATTTTTTTTTATGATGAAGATGAGTGGCTGACCCTTCCATGTTAGTCTGATTTATATTGTTCTCACAAATGTGGAGCTATGTATTCTATCAAGAAGCTGTAATGGCAAAAGGGCATTACGCCTCCCTCTGAATCTGTAGACTGTTGTTTAACATCTAATCTTATATTAGTGGTTGTGGGCCAACAAGAATATAGCTCATGATGCAAGGCACTAAGTGACAAGTGTAGATTTTCTTTCCTCCTCTTTTTCCTGCTTGTGTGATAGGCTACTCTTGTGCCTCGTCCACTGGCCCAGCCTGTTATTTCTTGTGCTTTTCTGATTGTTTACTAAGTACCTGTTGTGGTTTTTATAATTTCTTTTCACTTAAGGTTCCTTGGGACATGTAAGCGGCACATTTAATACTTACATTTCTGTCCTCCCAAGATACTGAATAACAGGTCTGAAAAAATTTTGTCTGTAACTTTGGTGGTCTGTGGTCACGTGAATGCTTGAATAATGACATATGCTTTGTCAGCTTTCTGCAGATGATGCAGCATTGATCAAGGGGAAAGATCAACACTGTATTCTTAAGGAAGAAACCAGTTTTAAAGGAGTGGCACTACTCTTTCTGCCTTTTACTTTAGATTCAGAATTTTTAACTGTCCTTGCCTGAGAAGGTTAGCTTCATTCTTAATTTTTTTTCTTCATCCTCATGTATTGGATAGCCTGTGGCCTTTACTGTC
Source organism: Pterocles gutturalis (assembly GCF_000699245.1). Classification (NCBI taxonomy): domain Eukaryota; kingdom Metazoa; phylum Chordata; class Aves; order Pterocliformes; family Pteroclidae; genus Pterocles; species Pterocles gutturalis. The sequence continues at coordinate 22,282 of NW_010103240.1, read as the reverse complement.
TCGGGGACAGTTTTGGGGTAACCTGAAGAACTCCAGCTTTTGGTAGTCACAGAGCCCTGCTCTATTTGCATATGTAGTTGTAGTTGTAGCTGTGTAAAAGTTAATTTACTTGAGAATTTGAAGTTTTGGGGTCTGGCCAAACAGTGTGCTTTCAAATTTTCTTAGTGTCATGCATTTTTGTCAGAATTTTGTTTGGACAGCCCCTTTGCTCTCTGCAAGTTCAATGGCAGCAATGCCAAAAATCATGCTATCCAATATTGTATGTAGATGTTTGTTATGTATTTAGCTGTAATCCAGTTCCGTGTTTGTTACCTCAGACAATAGATGGTTCAAAATGTAATGGCCATGTGACAAATGATGAGCATGTCATGCTGCCTTCTTGAAGCTTTTTACTCTCTGCTTTTGTTTCCCAGGCATCTTTCCCTGGCAATGTTATGCAAATTAACCAATTAATGACAGACAAAATGGCCTTCCTACATCGCCATGTTTGTAATAAGAAGGGCAATGCTGTAAGTCACGTACCTATTCAGCGTGCTCTGTAGGCCACTGCGAGGGCATGATTAGCCTGACTGTGGAAGACAATTGCAGAGGCATCTGCTCGGTTAATTTTGAGAGAAAATTTACCAGATGGAGGCTGAAGATTTAAGTGATTAGAAGGTAGTAGATTGGAATACAAATTGGATTAAAAGAAATTAGATTGATATAAATTGAATTGAGTCACAACAGTTTGTGTTGTTTGTACCAAGGGGCAATGGATTATGGGAGAAGCAGATGCTCCAATGAGATAGGAATTAATGTGGCTTTGACGGTCCATCTGGGAAGGCCTGAATATCGAGTACATCCCTAATCTCTCTCTCCATTTATCAATGCCATAATGTTAATTAGTACTTCATTCATTAAGGTACTTACAGAGGAAAAAATCTCACCCCTAGCCCCTCTCTGCTTGAGGATTTGTTACTGTGCCAAGAAATGGAAATCTCTCTTTAGCTGAGCTAGTTACAGTTGACTGTTACAGTAGACCTGTGTCATTTTCCTCAAGCTTGCTGCTGCTTTTGGCAGAAATTAAATGTTTTGTTTTGCAATAAACCTCTCTTTGTAAATCCAGCAGCATAGTTCTTGAAGTCCTGTCTTGATCCCCACAGCACACCAACCCTCAGCTACTAGTAATAAGCCTCCTTCTTACAGTTTTAATATGATATTATATATTCTATTTTATGTAGTTGCATAACATTTTGTTTTATGACCAAGATATAGCCATGACATTAATAGTCAGAGGCAGATATTATTTGGGAGGAAAACAAGAAAGTTTGCAAGTGTGTGTGCATGTGTTAAGATCTCTGTTAGAAAAAGTTGTATGGAAGAAAAGTGCTGTACCTGAAACATCTGATGTGGGACTTCTCCTCGGGTCTGCAAAATGGCTAAATGTATTTCTCTTACCTATCCTGTATTCTAGAAGATGAACGTTTGGGATTTTAAACTCTAAAAAGTGACATGAAATAATAACTTGAGTTTTTTCATTAGATGGGAAGAATTACAAAAGTTAAAAAAATCAAAACCCTATATAATAGTTAAGAAATATACCAGGATTGTGAAGGCACTGAGTTTAATTCTTTTTCTAGTCACAGTCACCTGGAAATGAAAGCAAGATAATAAACTAGAGGTGTGCTTAGCAAAAATACAGGAGAGAGGACTGACTTTTCTCTCTTTCCTCCCCTAAAGCCCCATATAGGTATGATGCAGTAAGCTTGTATTAAGATATTCATATAGAGTGCAAACATTGGTAAATGTGGGTCTTCATGCAAGCATCTTTGTAGTGTCAACCTTAAACTTTTCTTTATGTTTTTCCATAAATATTTTGTTTTCCTAGATGGCAAGGAAGCTTTGATTCCACTTCATGTAGAAATCTAACTGTATCTGCAGTGCCTTAGTTATTAATCAGAAAAGTATTAGGTATATAAGTATGTTGCTGCTCTACTGATGGAAACTAAAACATCAAAGATACCTCCGAGAATGTCTTGCAGGTGAACCTGAAGTAGGTTCACCAGAAAATAGTTTTGCGGAAGAAAAGATTCTTTTATCATCTTTGGGGTTTTTTTGTCTATTGTAAAGAAAACATAAAACCCCCCGTCTCCTGGAAAAATTTATTATTTTTAGCTCTAAACAAAGAGTATAGCAGGCACGGGTAGGCGAGAGTTTGGGAGGGAACAGCTGATGCCAGTTGATCAAAGGGATATTCCATGCCATATGACATCATGATCAGCAATAAAAGCTCATGGAAAGGAAGATAAAGGGGGGACATTCTTGGTGATGGCATTTGTTTTCTCAAGCAGTTATGCATGCTGAGACCCTGCCTGCCAGGAAGTGGCTGGACATCAGCTTGCTGTCCAGCAAGTAGTAGTGAATGAATTCCTCTTTTTTTGCTTTGCTCATGCACACAGCTTTTTCTTTCCCTTTTACCTGCCATTATCTCAGTCCATGGTCTCTTGCCTTCCTTCTGTTTTCTCTCCATCCAGTTGGAGAGGGTGGTGAGTGAGCAACTGGGTGGGTGTTTAGCTGTTGACGGAGGTCAACCCACCACTGTTTAAAGATGGAATTTTCATTCATTAGTTTTTCTAGACAGCATTCGGTGTAATTACTGAAGAAGGTGATTTAAAAGTCAAAGGTTACAATCTCAGATGGTGGAATCTACTTCCTCTATATTTTCTATTTACTTCCCCTACTGCTATTTTCAGAAATTTACTTGCTTACAGTAAACAGTTTGAGAACTGCCTAGGAGTTTCTGCCTAGTTGTTTGGTTTACCTACTGTGGTGCCAGTTCTTCTTATCCCTGTGCCTTTGCCTAGTGCTGTTTGCTCTAGAAGAACATGTATTAAATAAATTATACACTGGAAATAAGCTTTTAGAAGGTTTTGTCACAGCAGTACGCTTGCTATGCCATGGCTGAGAGGTGGTTGTTTATCAGTACTACATGCTGCATTAGTAGAATCAACAGATCCCTATAAAGATAGGGTAGACAACATAGATTTCTGAGTCAGTGTCTTCAACTTTACTGTTTCAGGAAATCTCCCCCTTTTTAATGTACGAAGGGTAAAATAATGCTGCAGAAGATACTGTGATGTGTATCCCTTGAAAGGCAAGATTCTTCCTACCTGGGACTGTCACTGGCAACAGCAAGGTTACATATATGGTTATATATGGCTGGTCCAAGAAAGCCACTCACTGGACTGGTGCCTTCAATCTGAAGTACTGAGAGAGTTTTTTGCTGTGTCCCAGCTTTGAGAGTAAATATGTGAAATGGAAGAGATGAGAGAAAAGTCAGTGAGGGCTGCTTAAAAAAAGATCCAAGAGTTGGCACAGTTGCTGGGAGTGTTTGTGCTCTGTCACCAGGCCTAAGAACACTAAGTCCAATTTTGGCTGTGGAAGTTGCAGAATTATTTTTTGTAATCTAATGGGATGGATAACTGGATGGCTTCTGGATGAGATAAGGAAAAGAAAAAAGATTCACCTTGTAAATAGAGTTGCTGACCTGTTTTGGATAAAGATACACACCACTGTATTAGCTACAGGTATAAGGGTAGCAAGGGAGAAAGTTGCCAAATTAAAATATAAACAATGAGGTATGTAAGGCATTTGCGAAACATGCACGGAGAGCAAAAAGAAAGGAAAGGGCACAAGGAAAGAAGTGTGGGGTTTTTGTGGTTGTTTTTTTTGCGGGGTAGGAAGTAGGGGGGACATGTGAAAGAGGATGTTGGGGGCAGAGAAACGCCAAAGGAACACCAAATATTCTCTTAACAAAAGATGCTCTCTCAGGCAAGCTGAACTGGGCTATAAATGCATCAAGAGAAACTAGAGTTAAGGCAATAAAATACTTAAAATTAATGCAAATGTAAATGATGTGGTGAGAATTTGTTATAGTTAGAAAGGGAGCTGATAATATGACCTTGGGTATCAGTGTGATAACCACTGAAAAATCTGTGACATTTTGGTGATTAAACCATGCGATATGCAAAAATAAAAAAATGCAGTATTTGCAGTAAAATATTTATTTTTAAAAAACTGAAAAAAAAAAGGAAAAAAACCCTACCAAACACATAAATATGTAAAGGCACAAATGCATGCCCTAAAGAACCAGTATAAAAATTGTGGTGATCTTATGTGTTTGAGATATACGGTGTTTTGTAAGCATGACTTATATAGGTAGGAATAGCATGTGACCGAATTTTCTTTAAATGTTGTTTGTTTTCAGGCATTGAGTGTCTGAATAAGTCTTTCAAATGCAAAGGTGAAATGAAGGGGCATTTGCAAATGTTTTTAACTCTTCTGTTGCCTGTGCTTATTCACCTGATTCTTGTACTCTGACATGTAGCAGAAATACAGTTGTGAGAAAGTTTATGCTGATTCTAAAAGTCTTCCACTTTTGAGCATGTGAAGCAGCGTTAACTCAATATGAAGTTACAAGAAGTAAGATTAGAAGCTCTCTTGACAGAGTTTGACCCATGTTTTCATCCTTGCATTTTTGGGAAAACTTTTTGTAACTAGTTGAGGCTTCCAAAGAGAAACTATTTGACAAATGGTTAAGGTGTAATCAGTAGATTTCTAAACCAAGAGATTACAATGAGCTGTAGATATCCATCATATTACTTTAAATTCTATTTTGAGCTTTGCTGCTGAATTAATATTGATTGGCTGATAGTTACTTAGATCTTTTGCAAAAGCTAATTTTAGGGTGTTTGGATTGAGTTTTAAATAAGGTATTGATATTGTCTACTTAGAGTTCCCTAGACATCCACAACTGGTGCAGTTCAGAGGAACAAGGGTGGGAGCTTTTGTTGCCAGTGTCAGCAGTGACCACAGTGGCTGCACGATGTAATTTAGAACACCAAAGTTAAATGCCTGCAGTTCCCACAGTAGGAATTCCTTACCTTCCTCAAACTATTTTTTCAAGGCTGCTTCAGATGGGTGAAATTATATTGATTTCTGTCACTGTTGTCTAATGTTCTTTTTGTAATACTTAGAATCATAGACCTGATTTCCATGGTGTAAAAAATGTGTAATTGTTTACATCTGTTAACTTGAGTAGGATTTTTTCTAGGTTGCACTTTGTGAGGATAGCTTGGAAATCTGAGTGGACCAAACTGTATTGCTTCTCATCTGCAAAACTCTTATTACCTTAACTACCTTGAGGTATGTCTGTCTAGTTGCCACTTCAGGGTTTTTGTCTAAATGTGAGACATCAGATTTTTTTTTTATTTTCAGCTTTTAGGGTATTGTATTGTTAGTGACACCAGAGTGTCATGAGTGTGAAGATGAAGGAAGAGATAAGAAAGTGTGTTTCCTTGGCTGAAGCAGCTCTATGTATAGTCTTCTGTAAAAGTTAGGGTGTCAGAACTGTCAAGCTTACGTAAAAGTATTGTCAGAATTTATATTACAGTTGTGTTATGGAGAGAATAATCAGAACTAAATACAGACAAGAGTCATAATTGTTTCAAATGGTGCAACTTGTATATCAAAATGTTCACATGAAAGTTAAAGATCAGATAATCTTATGATTATTTGAAGAGGCTTTTTGAAGACAGGTTGAAAGTTAACTGGAGAACCACCTTCTTTGACTTTGTGGAGCTTAGTAACACTTTATTTACAAAGTTAGTCTGATTTCATGGATTGTGGCAATTGTATCCTAATCTGATAGCTATTTAATTCATAATTCTTGAAGGAATTTGGACCAGATTGTAATTTGAAAGATTTTTTAATAGCTTATTTTCATCTTAATACTGTTAAAATCAATGTATTTTGGCTGGCTGAGTCTTTGAGCAACCTGGTCTAGTGGAAGGTGTCCCTGCCCATGGCAGGGGGGTTGGAACTTGATGATCTTTAAGGTCTTTTCCAACCCAAACCACTCTATGATTCTATGATTTTCATGTTTACTCATTTTCAAAACTTTTAAATAATTTAATTTTTAATAATGTCTTAGATGGTCATTATTATCTATCAATAGAAAGTTTTAGACTTTGGAGAGTCTGTGGTTTTCAACCCTTCTATGTAAAATATAAAATTTACTTGCTCCTAATTAGCCATTAGTTTCTACAGTGGTATATGGGAAGGTGAAAAGCTTCCCCTTGAGTGGCGATAAGAAGCTGTTGTTAGGTCCCCCCGTGCTATGATGATAATATGCTAGTTGTATAATAAGTTATTGTGCTGTCTATAAACAATGTCTGTTGTTTTTCCTTCCATCCTTGACCTGAAAAAGAGCTAAAAGATGTTTAGTAGAGTCAGACATACACTTATGCATTGCTTTGCTAAATTTCAGAGTGGTTTTGAAAGGCTCCCAAGGGAAGAGCTGTTGTGCTTGAGCTCTATGGGATGAAAAGAGAGAAAAAAACTCTTGCTCTCTGATTGATGCTTTTGTTACATGCTGTGTATACATATCATAGAATAATTTGGACTAGCAAGGACCTCTGGAGGTCATCTGGCACACATACAATGTACCCACACACATATATGTGTTCATTTTATGTATGTAAATATAAATATGGTATGTATCTACACAGCATATGTATACAAAGACTTATATACACAGAAACCTTTACATTTGTTCTGCTTTTCATAGCTGGAGGTGTTCCTCTTCTCTCCCTATTATTTTCATTTTTAAGTTATTTTTATCATCTCATTGTTTGGAGTTAATGAACATTAATGAAACCCACACTTCAGCTGGAACAGCTGATTTTTGATTTCAAAAGCCAAAGCTTTTTTTGAAAAAGAAAACCTATAAGTAAGTGTGGTTTGGTTTTTGGTAGGTTTTTTTTGTGTGTGTGTTTGGTGTGTTATTGAGTAAATAGTTGTCTGTTATCTGCTTCCAGGAAGCATAGCTATGGTATCTATTTTACTTCTTGACTGAACTCTAAACTGTACTGCTTTGCAATAAGCAAATCAATGTAACTTCATGAAGCAGTGACTTGTATTTATAAATACAAGTTATAACATCACTTTTCACCTGGGGAAAAAAATTATTAATTTGCCTGTGAATCTGTATACCAGTTTTCAGGGATATCGTGCTGCTACTCACTCCTCTCATAAATACCTGTGAGAAACTTGCACCCCTAACATGCTATGTTCCACCACAAGCAGGGTGCTGGAATGCAACAATTTTTGAGGTGTGTTAAGACTCTGCAAAAAAACATTAAAAAGCAAAAGAGAGCACAAGCATAGAGATGTAAGGTGGAAGAATCTAGATAACCTATTTGCAATATGGGTGGTACTAATGTACGTCTGAGAAGAGGTGGATGGAAACGAAGTGAGATAGATTTCATTATTCCATATTATCTGAGAAATGATCCATTAGCAAACTTCTTAATCAAGATGCAATTTACACTATTAAAAAACAGCATAGAACTGTTCTGGCTCTTCTGATTTTTGGCCTGTAATGCAGATTATGTTTTTTTTTATTATCACCCCTCCCTGCCCCCAAAATTGAAGTGTGAAACTTCTATGTTGGTGTGTGAAGCGAAAAAATTTGGAAAAAAGTGAATTAGAATACATTTCCATTAAGTCTTTACGGCAATTTTGGAATGCTTCCCCTGAAATAATGTCATACAAGGAAAAGGGTGCTTATACTGTGACACTGGACTACTGTACACAGTAAAAAACCCCCAAAAAACCAAAAAAAAACCCCAAACCCCATAACAACAAACAAACCAAAACATAATTTTATGTTAGCAGTGTTTCTTTACAGTTAAAATTGATTACACCTCACTTAGCAAAGTCACAGTTTTATACAAGGGAAACTTAATAGAATCAGCCTTTCAATAGGATTTGGTCAAATGTTTTTAATGACAGTTACTGTTCTGTCTTGTCAGCGTTGCCTGCTATCCCTTCTCTGCTGATGTGCACTATAGGAAAGGTGGCTTATCTTCAGATACATATCCTGGGGAAGTTAGGATGTGTTGCTTAATGGATTAACTTTGCTCAAGGAGAAGCCTTCTGAGACCTTGTCATTGCTGATGCAGCTTTGAACAAAAACCTTGCCTTGGAAACAGTCATATCACTGGAGTCTGTTCTCATCTGCCAACTCTCAGGGGAGGGGGAGAGGTTGTAAAGTATAAATTTTCAAAATGTAATCTTTACCATGTCACTTTGCCTAGAGGAATGCATCTAGGATAATCAGCCTGATGCCAGTGCATCAGCCTGTACTCCAGTTGAGTTTTCTCATTATCTTGAATTTTTTGTACATTATCTTTTGTTCGAAGTAGGTTGTGACTGACTGGATCTCTATTTGAGATCTCTGCTTGCTTTCAGTCAATTCTGTGGTTAAAAGGGTAGTGAAAGCAGCATACTTATTCATTATATCTAACAGATATGTGTAATAAGTGTTTCAGATAAGTACTTCCTAAGTGGAACAAGGCATATGAAGAAGCAGGAAAATGAACAGTAACTGTGACTGTCTTTCAGTAGATTTAACTAAGTAGCTGCAGGAGTGTCTTTTTTCAAGCTTAATGTTATCTCATTCAGTAGTGTTAGAGTCTGTATAAGGAAAAAAAGAACCCAAGCCTGACCATGTGGCAGATCCTACATAGCCAGAAAAGATTCTGCAGACTCTTGTAGCTATCCATCCTATCCTTAAAGTATATTATTCTTTTAATTGATATTTTAAAACCTTAATTTCAGATTTTTTTTTTCTTATTTTGTGCAGTGAAAATAACTAAAGGTTCTTTGGCATTAAAATATATCTTTGAAACTGTCCTCTAAGTAAAATCAAATATATTCAGGCCTTTTCCTTCCTGCATCTATTGCTTTCTGTTGGAGGAGATTTTTTTCTATTACAGTTTTGTTGTTTCTTTTCCTGATAAACCAGCCTTTTGCACTGAGGGAGAATGTATCATTGGTAAAACTCTTATAAGGAATGCATTCAAAATGCTATCAAAAGCACAGAACAAGCTAATAATCTCTCAGATACAATATTGATTGTTTTCACTTGTAGCAGGCATAAGCTCTGAAATGTCAGTATGAGGTTTTTTTTTGGTTGGTGTTTCTGTATTCTACTACTGTTTTATAGTAAAGCACATATTATGAACTTGCCTTTCAAGTTCAGTTACATTTCAAGCATTACTTTTTTCTCCTGAACTCAATGTATGATACACCTGTTAAGCATGACTTTTCAGAAGTATTGAACTGAAAATGTTTCAAATATACAACAAAATGGAATACATCACATCATATTTTAAACTTTTTTTGCAACTTTTATTGCTTTGCATAGCAATAAAATTAGATCAGTATGGGGGATAGAATAGTAGGTGGCCCCTCTGTAGTAGGGGTGATGTCTGGCATGCATAGTGTTAAATGGCTGTTAGTCCTGTTATTGAAAATCTAGTCCCGGCTTTCTTTTTTTATCCAAGTATATTAAAATTGTCTTTGGAATGGTAAAGAAATCAAAATGTGAGCCTTCAGAAAGTATATAAAAGGAGTAGTAGTCTTAGAGATCAATTGAGGAAGAACATTTCTGTATGTAGAAAGCAAAGTAGGAAAAAAAGATGGAAAAGAGGTGAAGAGATGCAAATAGATGGTATGTCAGACAGCTGAATCACTGGTGGAAAGCAGTGACAGGTGGAGATAAAGTCAGAAAGGAAGAGAGCATACTGAAGAGGTTCTTGAAGGCAATTCCAAGATCTGTATTATGAAATACCATACCACAGTATCAACAATTTGAACTGATAGAATATTGTTTTCTCTTTAGAATTGCTTAGTAGTTATAATGAAATTACGAGCTTTTCTGTTAACCACCACTAGCTCAGTAGCCATGAACATTTTGGTAACTTGAGAAGTGAATGAAATGGCTATGAATTTAGTCTGTACTGTTGCTTTTCTTGTATGGCAGACCATTGGCATTGTAGCTGCTTATATAAAGAGTAGGCTTAATAGAAGAAATAAAGTTTTGCTCTTAATGCAAAGGTAATAAATTAAAACTGGAGGGGCATGAAGTGCAATAAATGAGAAGTCTTTCCTTGAAATGTGAAAGGTGGTGGCCTAGGAGGACAAGAAGGTGAATTGCCAAATGCCTTTTTCTATGAATATATGTGTATGTATTTTACACACGTGCATACATACGCACAGAGCACATTACCCTTACAGTAGGGATTGCATAGTGGCTTTGTGGAAATGTGAAAGGTTTAGTTTCCTTTTCTTCTTACTGCTGTGTCTCTATTGCAAATCTCTTTCTTTGATTAATAAACATTCTTGCATCAAATTATTTTTTTTAGGGTTATTTGGGTATACGATCAACCAGGCTAAATTAGAATTAATAGGTATTTTGTTGATATGCTATCAGTGTAGCTGTAACTATAAGGTGCATTGGATCTCTGAGGAAACTTATGAGGAAGCCTGAGCATATTACAGCAAATCCATGAGGCTCTTCGGTAATTGTGAGGAACAGTTTGACTTAGAGCACTGATGGTGCTGAACTGGTCAAAATGAATGATTGTTGTCTTTTACACTTTCCAAAAGAGTAGTCTTGAAGGTGATTCTCAGGAAATGCCTCATCCAACATATCCGAACTGAATTAAAACAGGAAGTGGAAGAGCAGAGTGTCTTCAGATGCCTGAAGGACAATACGCGGTCCATATTTTTTTTCTGCTTTTGTCAACTTTGCTTACTTTTTTCTTTCTTTCACAACTTTGATTGGGAAGTAAATAAGTATACAAATTCATAAGACAGGAGAGTATAAGAGCAGGTGGTGAATATATTTCAATGCATGTGCTACATCTGAACATCTGAATAACTGGGGCATCCTCTTGCCTTTTTGTGGCAAAGTGTTTCCTCCAGCAGCTTCCTCTTGCTCAGCTCCAGTATGAGGCTGGACTTGGCATGTTCAATGTCGTGACCTGTATAAACTTTAGCAATGACTGAGGCAGAAATGATTCACATAAAGGTAGATATGAATGCAAGAGTGTTCATTACCCGTGAAGTGACAGTTTGTCACAAAGCTATAAAGTCACCAATTATTACGAGAGCTACGGCATTTCCTATTAGTCAACATTTATCAGATCAGCAATTATCAGTAGTTACCATGCTTTGGTATCTGAAAATGAAAGCTGTGTTTGTTAGAGTGATGAAATGTTGTCTTTCTTGCAGTATCTTAGACAATGCAAGTTGATAACCTGATGTTCACTTTAAAATGAAGATGACATTATTCACAAGTAAACATGCAACAGAACAGTTGTTAGTGAACAATTTAATACAGGATTTCATGATCCATATTTTAGTTTCCATTAGCTGTAACTGTAACTTATAGGAATTTCAGATGCATTCTTTATGAAACGTTGGAAAAATCTGCATTTAGGTAGAAGTACTAGTATCTTCTAGTAGAAGCAAAAATAAAATAATAATATAAAAGCTAGATTTAGCTGATTCAATATTTTACTCTTTATTTAGTCCAAGCAGTGATTGGAAAATTTCATGGAGCTTTACACTGAAATAAATGTTACTGTTGGTTAAGTAGCTTCGAATGTGATTTTTTTAAAAATAGTATTATAATATTTTCATTTTAACTTAGTGCTGGCTTGTGAATTTGAACAATAGCAAACAGGGTGAAGGTGAATAAGAGCAAAAAATTAACAGGATAGTCTTACTTCGTTGTTTAGCTGGGAAGAAACCAGTGAAAATGTTTTAATCTGCTAAAGTGAAAAAATAACATGTGGGATAATACTGTTCCATCAGTTGTCTCCTGCTACTTGGCAGTAGTTCTGATTTGGCCACTGAGGAATATCAAACTTGTAGATTCCTAGGTTACTAATGAAATATTGCCTGAGCACCTTGCTCAAGTTAGATTTTCTCGCTCTGGTAGCATCCACTGTAATTCACCTCTGTTCCAAAGCCATATTTTCAGAAAGAGTCTCAATTATTTCTCCTAATAGGTTTCTAATCAGTAGATATCAGAAGCAGCCCTGCAGATGCTGCTTCCTTCCTTCTTTGCCTTATCCATATATATATAAAAAAAAAGCTGTTTGAAGGAGAGAACACTGAGCTATCTAGTGAAGTAGTGTAAACGGATGTGATAGTTTTGGCTCTAGCAGTGTTTCAACAAAACTTTGTTAGGAACTTCAACAGCATGAAGGCATAATGATTTTTACTTATTTCTGGCACCCAACGCCCTCACCTCCCCTCTCTCCCCCCACAGCTATTATATTGAACTAATGTTGCAATCCAAAGACTATAAGATTGTTTATACCTTCACCACATACTGAAAGCCATCCTCATCCATCTTTTTCTAGCTTAGATTCTCACACACAAAGATAACAATCACACATATATTGCTGAGGTGTGTGATTAGTGTTCCACATGACACTGAGGTTATTTTGAATGCTGTGTTTATTTTCTGTGCTTTTTGTGTTTTGCCTGATAACATCAAGATGGAATGTCACTATATTTAATTCTTTTATAATTTCGCCTGTGTTTTTTTTCTTTGTTTTTGTATTAGCGTTAATGTAGCAGTATCTCATAGTGTGACAGATGCTAGAAGTGCAATAGAATCACTGGGGTTTTTTTTGCTTTTGTGTGATAGTCCTTTATATTGCTGAATTATGTTCCGTAATAAATTGTAATTGTGAATTACACAGTTTGTGGCAGAGATATTTGTAAAATATGAGATGAAGTTTTAAAGTATAAGCAAAAAGGTAAGCCTAAAACTTTCTTTGTAAATTAGTTGATGAGGTTTATATAAAACTAATCTTGAGATGTGTCTGTGTCTGCCAGAAGAGAGGCAATGGAGTAAAGTTTTTGGTTTTGCTTGTTCTTACGAAATCGGAGTATCCTTCTGGAATAGCTATAGGTGCTCAGTTCAGTTTTGAAGGATGGAGTCTGCTGTGCTCTGTGATTGATTTCTTGTGTGTGTGTTTTTTCCTCCCCTCTTAAGTGCACGTTGAAGGAAATAACTTGCAGCAGGAGATAGCTGAAGGTATGACCTTCAGCCACCACAGGAGTGCCTGGTATGAGCCCCGCTCAGAACGCAGCCTGAGCCTTTCTCCTTGCTGATTGACATGATCTCTGCTGCCCACATCTCAACCCATTCTTGAGCACAAATTGGTTGATTAGGATAGAGTGAGGTAAATATTAGTTTTGTGATAAACATCAGTGCTGAAGAATTAGTCCTATTATGATCTGAGGAGGGGTTTTGAACTGGGCTGCGTAAGGCAGAAGATTTAACTCTTTATGGGAAAAAGCCCTTTTCAAGTAATTGAACATGGCCTGTAATTCCCTGTAGAAGGTACTACTTTGACTTTTGAACATTATGAACAAACTTCTGTGTATAAGAACACAAATATTTTGAATTTGCAATTTGCACTTTTTTGCTACTAATTTTTTCACACTGCTAACCATTTATCAAAATGTAGTTGTATCTGTTCTCTTCTCTGACTTGAGACCCTCTAAAGTTTCAGAAACACCTCAGCTTTGGTGTTCTTGCTGATACTGGTAGTAGGAATTTTTTAACACAACTGATGGGGCTTTGTTTGTTTCTTTTGAGAATAATCAAAGAAGTTGGTAGGCTTTTGTGGAGAGTATTATGTATGTGTCTAGTCCATTATGAAGTTTGCTTTTTAGTCCTATGTACTGTGAAATTTTTAATCTTTAATGGTGATTTTGGTCTCTTTCAATGCTGTATATGGGTACATAGTCTAGAAATACTTTCTAACTGCAAATGCTACTGCTAGCTTTTTAAATGTTTTTTTGTTAATAGGAGGGAGAATAAAATACATGTGCTGTAAGTATATCTGTGCTTAGGTATGAATTGTTTGGTTTTGTGTTTTTTTTATGTACTGGCAGTACAGATTATGGATACCTTTGCTATGCTGGCAATAAAATCTGGTAGCTGCTGAAAGAATCCATTTGTGCAGCAGTGGTGTAACACCTTACTGCTATGGCAAGCCTTAGTTTAATGACCTATGTGTTAGTAAAACAGAAGTTCAAAGGTGGATTCATGCTGTAGAATGGATCCTTATTCCCTTCCTGATAACTTTTGGAGTAAATGAGGCATTGACAATATTTTAAAATATATAGTGCTTTAGAATATAATTAAGATACTGATGTTAAATTGCTTTTCTAGGACTCAGCAAAACTGCTGATCAGAAAATTAAGACAAATGTTTCACTAACCTGCAGAAGCTGATAGACCATGTATTTAAGAAGTGCCGTCCAATTGTACTAGCGTGGCAGCTCCACTCAAAGGATTTTCAAGATCTATGCTAGAAAAGGTGATTTGTGCTAGCAGTTAGGAGAGCTGGCTTCATTTTTATGAGGAGCAACACAGAGGCATGAACTACTGTCGTATGTTGCAGAAAAACTCTTTGTCAGGCTAGCATGGTTGAATATAGTCTGAATGGTTGATACTGAAGTCAGCAGTGCTAGACTTTGGTTTTCTGTTGAGTGACAGTGTTTTTACATTTACTCATCTCTGCAATTTGTATTTTAATAGCTGTAATGAGGAGTGTAACAATTGTGAAATAATTATCTTTTTTCAGAAAAAAGGTATTGCAAAGTTTGGCTAGTGTTGTGATACTGTTGAATGTTTTTGACAAGAGTTCAGTGAAGATTTGGGATGCTGTGACTTGTCATAGTGAAATCGCACTATATTGTAAAGGCTGTAATGCAAGGTTGGCACTGGGACTTTCTCCAGGGTGGTGGACTCAGCACAGATCCCTTCCACATACGTTACTTTTATAGGGTCTCCCCTCCACCAGCACCTCTCTTACTTATTCCAGGATTTGAGGGACAGGGTGAAGCTTCATTGGAGAAGGTGGAGGACAGTGTTCAGGCTCTGCTGCTCCCTGCCTGAGGTGGTGGGAAGCCAACTGAGTGTAAAGGAAATACAGAATGGCAGGACAGTGAGTAGAAGTGGCTGTACAGAAAAGTACAGGGCAAGGCATAAGTTGCTATTATAGAGGGCACAAAAACTTCAGTATTATCGATACCTAGTAGTCCTGATAGTTGTGAAAGCTTAATGATGGCATATTTTTCATCAGTATTGTAAAGTGAAAAATAGTATTCTGGTGGGCAATTGAAAGATGGTGCTTTGGGTTGTATTACTTTCCAGTGACAGAGGGATTCATTTCTTTACTTAAGCCTTCATACAGGAAAAAATTAAAGTGGAAAAATTATAACCACATTCTTTCCAAGGTATGCTGTGCTCAGACTGAGCCCCTGGAGCACACTTAGGGATAATCCAGGCTTCCAGACCCCTGGTTAGATACACAATATACAAATGCTGGAGCTGTTCAGCTCTCAGTAACCATGTAACCAGGTTGTGATGCAGTGTATGAATACTGCAGATGGGTTAGAAAGTGCATCTGCAGCTGAAAGACGGTGGGCACAAAAAGCAAAGTGAAGAAAAGGGTGAATGCAGAGAGAAGAAAAAGGGAAATGAACCTATGACTTCTCAGAGACGTTGGTGTTTGCAATGCACTTTCAGGTGCCTGTGTGCCTATATTGTATTTGTGTGTGTGGATATGCACACAATCCACTGAAGATTTCTAAAATGCTGTTTATATTTGAGACTTCCAAATAAAAATAGATCTCGTGAATGACTTCAGACACTTTGAACAAAGCTGACAACTGTTATATTAGAAATTTATGAAGGAAGGAATACTTTTTAGGGTTCAGTTGTGGCCTTCTGTTTGTTTTGGGATTGTTTTTCCTTCTGTTTCCGTATCTGGGCTGTTTGTGGGAAAGGGGTACAAAGTGTATGTATAAAACTACAAAGAACTGTTAATCAATGGGTGGTAAGAGACAGTGCTTTTGAATGTCCATCTATTGAGTCTGGGAGGATGGGAGAGCAGTAGCCATGAGTGGAATCCAGAAGCACACAGGGATCTAGAAGCAAATGTAAACAGAAAGATTGTTGGAACAAGGAAAAGATTTTGTCATGCATGTTTCTGTAAGAGATCCTCCTCTAAGCCCAGTCTGCATGTGGTATGGATTTGGTAATGCCTTAGAGGTATATATCTGTAGTCCAACTCAGTTTTTTAGCTTTTAAAGTCTCTGATACAGTCTCTGATATCAGACAAAACCATATCAGATGTGTGCAGGTTTTTGTATTTCCTTTTATTTGAAAGTTTTAGTGGCATTAAAAGAGTAACTTGTGAGAACTCTTTATGAAGCCTAAAGTTAAAATAAATTGTTCTTTCCTCCCTCTCTCCTTTTTTTTTTTTTTTTCTCTAGGATCCCGTCTCCGACAGGAGGACTTTCCACCACGGATTGTTGAGCATCCTTCAGATGTGATAGTGTCTAAAGGAGAGCCAACAACTCTGAACTGTAAAGCTGAAGGACGACCAACTCCTACTATTGAGTGGTACAAGGATGGAGAGCGAGTTGAAACTGACAAGGATGATCCACGCTCCCACCGCATGCTGCTGCCCAGCGGATCCTTATTTTTCTTACGTATTGTGCATGGACGCAGGAGTAAACCTGATGAAGGAAGTTATGTTTGCGTAGCAAGGAACTATCTTGGAGAAGCTGTGAGTCGCAATGCATCTCTGGAAGTGGCATGTGAGTAGTTTTGTATGATTAGCACGGTGTAAAACTTTATAGTTGCTTTTATGCTGTCATCCAGCACTTGCACAGTCAGTAGTCTGGGAGATAACAAATGCAGGTAAGTATGGCCTTTTGTTATTGGCTATAGCTCTTAGTCAAGCCATTTCTTTATGCATTTATACAGCAGCAGTGACTGTACAGAATACGTTATTTATACTAAAGCAAGTTCTAGCCAGTGTATGATCATGACTGGCACAAAAATGGACAAAGGCTAATCTTCCTCTAAAGAATAATCTAATTTTTAAATTGTGACTGAAGTTGCTTATACTGAAACTAATGTGGAAAAATACCTATCATTTAATATAAGGTGCACTGTCTGCTTCTCTTTATCTAGTCATCTGTTACCTCAACAGAAGCAGACAGCTTCTTTGTGACTCATGTTCTGTACTGCTGGAAACCTCAGTATATATCCCTCTATCATAAATTTGATACAGGCCTCATTCATTATGTGAATGGCAAGTGAAATTGTTTGCCATTTCTCATATCATCCAGAGCAGTTTTATTCTTTATCGATTCTCTTTGTCTTAACAGAGAAATCATCATGGCTCTTTCAGAGACCACCTGGCATGCATGATCTGCTTCCAGTAGAGTTAGCAGAGACATTTGTTATATTTACATAGCAAACAAGCTCATCAATGTGTTGTATATTATTTTTTGCTGCCTAGTTAGATGGGTTGAAAAAATACTTATCTTCTTATTCAGAATATCAACTAAGGGTAGCTGTGTATCTTCACAGAAAGGTGAATTTTAGTAGATTTATGAGTGCTCTTCTCTTGCTGGATTTCAGTGTTTCCCCCATAGTTCTTCACATGGCAGTAGCTTCACTAAAATGTCTTTGACTGAAGTAGGGCTTTAGCACAAACTTGTATTGCTTAGTTGATAAAGAATTATTTTAAGTATGCATTAGAAGGTATGTTGGTTTAAAGAGGGGTGGGGGGGAAGCACAGAAGAGAAATCTTTATTCCTGATGCAGTCTGCAGACTTTTGTAGCTAATGTTATGTGATCTTGAAGTTTTGGTCTTTTCAGAACTTGCAAAAAAATGCCATTTTTGAGATATTTAGATGGTGGTATAGGCCAAGTAGAACAGACTTTCACTTGTCATAACCTACATTCAGAACTGTTTCAAACAAAAAAATGAAAACAAGCTTTGGCACACGTTCAAGGCATGAGTAAATATGTATCTGTCAATAAAGGCATCGCAGTAGGTTATTCAGTTTTGGTAGGTATTTAGGAATTGAGAAGAAGACCAATATAAGGAAGGCTGAAATCTGGGTGAGTATGACTCCAGATAAATGCATGGGATTATTTCTGTCTTTGCACATGTGGTTTTTAAACTGTCTGTTGAGAAATCCTGTGAGAGAAGCATGAACACTTTGAAATCTTTATTGTAATCTAGTTGAGATGCAGACATTTCCTGTTGGAGTTCAGAAGATTTTTTAAGTTGTACCTTGAGTCATCAAATTAAAGTGACTGATTATTTTGAAATTTGAAGGTGCTCTGTATTTCGTCAGTTTTCACTGATCCCTTCTTCAGTGACTGCTGAGAGACTCCTGTTACAATATCTTCAGTCTCTGGACCTACTGTTTTAACCACTGTAGCTGATGGCAGGTCATGCATGAACTGTATGTGAGATAGTGGAAGACTTGAAAAATAATAAAACTGTATTTCATTGTCAGATGTATTTTAGAGCAGGATCATAAAACGTGAAACCTGAGATCTGAAGCCCAAGTTTTTGCAATAGCAACATGCACCTGACACCAGATTATTTTACTGTTTTCACAGCTTTGAAATTTAACTGGCTGAATTCCCCAATTAAATAGTTTAGCAGTCTACAGCAGGCATTCCCCTGCCACTTCAACAGTGCAGTGTCTTTCCTTGAGCTATACAGCGGCTATGATTACAGGAAGGCCTTCATCAGAGAAAAAAATGTGTAAATAATATGTACATTGCTTGTTTACTTAATTTTAGAGTTTCTGTTATTTTTATGTTCACTGGTTTTAAAAGCACATGGCAATGCTCGACACGTGTATCAAAGGTATTCTCTGGAGAATGATCCCAGAACCACCCTGTTTCCCTTAGTTTTGAGACACTTTTTAATATGTTTTTTGGTTCTAAATTAATTTTTTAAGTGACTTTCAGAGAACAGTTATTTTAAAGGTTTTAACTGTTTTTCTAATGTTAGCGTGTGTGGACTGAAGAAGATGGGCAGGTCCGTAGCAGTTCATTTGCACACTAGGGAAATGAGTTGTTGCTGACAGCCTGTTGTCATCGGTGGGTCCTCGGTCACCTGTTCCCAACTGCTGCTGAAAACTGTTGAGTAGCCTTGATACTGTTGCCCTGTCCATGGGAGCTGGGACAGATGCATGCGATTGCGTCTTACTTGTGCTATCTGTAATGGTGTTGAAAACTGCTCTTTCCACACTAAGCCAAGCTGTTTTCATCACCAGAAAAAGGACGGTTGTCCTTTGCTGACAACAGGGTTTTGCATTATTATCTGACTGTAGGTGGCCTCAAATTGTGCTGTTAGAGACAAACTCGTGCTTTTTACAGGTTTAAAATCCCTGAGGCTTCTGTTTTGTGAAAGAGTCAGTAATTGTTTTACTTGACTTATTAAATTAATGTCAGTTGCCAGTAATGTGCAAGTTGAATGATTTATGAAGAAATATTTATTAGTTTTGTATCTGTTAAGTGTGCTCATGTTTATGCATTCAGATGATAAACAATGTTAACTGTGGTTTATTTTCTTCTATTTCCTTTTTTTTTTTCCCCTCCATGGGCACCTGCCATAAAAGGAATAGGATTGAAAATCTTCTGATGTATCCATAGTTATGTGTAAAGACAGGAAAAAAGCTTAAGTGAAATTCAGCTGGGGCATACAGTGATTCAGAGCATAGTGTGGCCCATCTTTAATGCAATCGGTTTGCCCCTTGGTTTTTTTGCAAGTTGCTGAGGTCCCTAAGCTCTTTTTGATCGAGTAGCAGTTAATGACTTTCCCAAACATGACAAATTTAGGTACCAGCACATCCAAAGCATTTAAGCATGCTTTTAAATCTACACTTATTCAGAGCATGTGCATATGTGGCGGGTTAACCTTGTCTGGATGCCAGGTGCCCACCAGGCCCCTCTGTCACTCCCCCTTCAGCAAAATAAAGGGGGAGAATAAGATGAAAAACTCGTGGGTCAAGATAAAAGCAGTTTAATTAAAGCAAAGGCCAAGGCCAGGCACAGAAACAAAAGGTAAACAAAGATGTTATTCTCTACTTCCCCTCAGTAAGCGATGTCCCCCCACTTCCTGGGAAAGCAGAGCTTCAGTGTGTGCAGCAGCTGCTCCTGGAGACAAACCCAGTAACCAATGCCCCCCTCCTCCTCCCTGCCCTTGGCTGTTCTGGCTGAGCTGAGGTCACATGGTCTGGAACAGCCAATCCGGGTCAGCTCCGCCCCCTCCCAAGCTGTGTTACACACCCCCTGCTGGCTGCCAGGGTCACACTCAGCACTGGGAGGGGTGCTGGGGGGATACTGACTCCAGCTCAGCCTGACCTGATACAACATAGAATGAAGGGCAGATATTTTTGTGCTGATGTATGTCCTTAGAAAAATTTCACTGTGCCAGTGAAACTGTGAAGAACTGTAATCATTAACATTAAGTGTGCTTTCAGAATTTTTTTTGCCCTTTAATTTAGAAAGCCTTTTTTTCAGAAGACATTTGGGAAGAAATAGGAGTTTGTATTTGAAGGCACAGTTTAAGATGGATATGATTTATTCTATTTCATTCTTCTTTTAATGCAGTAATACATGGTGTGCTTTATGCAGGTTACTTTTTTTCAGCA
>NW_010103240.1:0-1872 GCF_000699245.1 Pterocles gutturalis | reverse complement strand
AGCAGGAGCTTCCTCAGAAGGAAAAAACAATGCTAATACTAGCAGCAAAACCATTCTTCCAGTGTATATGTGGCAAATTTTGGTGTAATATTTGTATATTTTATGGTTAAATCATTAAAAATAAATGTTCTTGTCCTAAAACTACTACAAAGAGTTGTATTCAAAAGAGCAAAATGTCTTTCTTTTGATTTTGTGTATTAGATTTTTTTTTAATTGAAATTGAACAAGGGTTGGCATTATTAGAAATATGTTGATGCTCAGATTTTCTTGGGAGGATTTTAGAAAGGGAAGTAGGCCTTAAATAGTTTGATCTCTTATGAAGCTGCTTTCATATTTGAAAGCCAGAAGTTTTAAACCCACAATTTTTCACAATGTATGAATTGACATGATTGAACCTACGTGGTGGGGTTTTCCAGTGGGAATATCAGAAGACACATTTGAGACAGCGACTGTAGCTAGGATTTCAGTTGCAAGCACCGGGGCGCCACATGTAAGCAAGAGAAAGAGCATGAAGGTCCTTGCAGTGACTCAGGCTGCCTCTGATCTAGCCTGAGTCAGCGGCAGCCCCCAGAGATAGCAGCTCTAGCCCCAGGTGTTAAATATATGACAGCAGCTTGATCTATCGACCACTATAAGAGGGGGCTTTGGCCTAAATGAAAATTCATGAAAAATTGATGAAGTCCCCAGATTATTTTTTTTCCCTTTTCCTTTTCCAGTCTGTGCCAGTGCAGCGAGGAGAGATTAAATGAGGTGTTGAACGCTTTAGTGGCAAGGAGGTTGTGGTTTGAAGGTCAGGGGTCAAGACAGGGGAAGAAAGACCAATTTTCTACCTTACTTTCCTTTAAAAGAGAACATGAGGCTTTTCAGATTAGCTGGGATTTTCTGCCATTTTAATATAAGAATAAAGCTCAGGAATATTCACAAATAAGATTCTTTTCTGCATGAGTTGGCAAATGGTAGGAGTGTGTGCGTTGGTGCTAATGGAAAACAGTGGAAGGCTCTGAGTCATAATTCAATTGGAGAACCAGAAATAGATTGAATTTTGTAATGGCAGTATAAATTTGGGCTTCCATCTTTCTGAGTCTGTGCTTGAACTGAAGTCATTTGGAGAAACAAGAGGTCTTGCATTATTTATATGTCACAGATTGCTTGAATAGCAGGCTTTGGAACACTCTCCAAACATAATGATCCTGTTTATGTTAGATCCAAAACTGAATCATGTTTTTATCTGTAACAAGAGAGGCTATAGTAGTACACTGAGTTTAGTTAACAGGTGTATTCCAACGCAAGCATAAGCTGGATCATAAATGTGGGAGACAGTAATTTTATGAATAAAACAGATATGTTTTAATATTCAGTGAATAAAAGCTGAGAGTTATAGAATGTAAACTATGCAATCATCTCTGTACCATAATGCTAATGACTATTTACTGGAGCATGTGCAAAAGTCTGCAATATGTTCACAATAAAGGAATTAATAATTTAATTTGAGGTATTCAGGGTTAAGACCACCTGTAAAATAGGATAAAAAAAGAGCATGATGTAAATGACTGTAAAGTGAGTGGACGATTTTTTAAGTTAGTGTCTGTTTGGCATATGACTTAAATATAAAAATTGTTGTTAATTCTGTTACTGGTAATTTCAAAGTCTGATATGCTTTGGGGCTACTTTCAGATGTGGAGAGTACATCCTGTTCATTTACTTATACCCCTCTCGTCCTCATCTTTCTCAACAGAATGTGAAAAGCTTCCTGTCTGAGCTGGCAGTCTTTTCCTCTTATCGAGATGTGAATAATTATTGCAGAAATTGAAATGCTGGAGACTGTGGTCCTGTGGATGAGCCATATCAGAATCACAGAATCACAGAATGTTA
>NW_010103239.1:0-20732 GCF_000699245.1 Pterocles gutturalis | reverse complement strand
TGACCCGCCTGGTGCGCCCTGCGGGCCTCTGCCCCCGGTCGAGTTCCTTATCAGAGTGAAGGGGGCTGGGGGCGGCTGTGCCCCGATCCGGCCCGTGTTTGGGCAGGGTTCAGCTCCTGCAGCGCCCTGTCCCCGTGCCACAGGTCGTTCATGCCTGTCTCTCTCGTGACAGGCGCTGGGGTGTTGCAATGGAGAGCCCGTTCATTCGGTGGCACTTTGGCCCATGATTAGTCATTGGTAAAGCCAGGGAGGTGTCCTGAGAGGAGTCCTGGGGCAGGGCATGAGACAGAGGTCCCTTGCTCACAGCTCACGGAGCTGCTCCCTCGCTGCTGGCTGTGTGGTTGTGGGCTGTCAGCCGTGGACCAAGGAAGGGCTGAGCGCTTGTGGCTGGAGCAGCGTGTCCCCATGGCATGATGGTGGCCTGAGCTTGTCCTCCTCAGGGTGGAAAATCAGAACAAGATAACCCAGGACTGACAAGTGTGAGCAAATGGCAATCAAGATGAGTAGGAAAGGGGGGAAATGGAGATAGTTTGCCAAAAGTAATTAGCATAGTAAAGCCCTTCTCCCTGGGAGGAGAGCCTTGGTGCTTAAGTGGACCACCTCTGTATGGTGAGTCGTTCATGGGCAGGAGTACACCACAAACTGATCAATATTCAACCCCTTTGTTGGAACATGTCTAAAACTTTTCCAAGGAGTTGTGCTAGTTTTTGCAAACCATGTCCAAGCACCCCTTTCTGTACACAACGGCATTAAAGGGTAGAAGGTGGATCTCGACCCTGTGTGCTTATTGGCTCCGGAGCCCCAGGCACGAACCTATTGCTGGACTGAGGGACAACAGGCTGGTCCCAGGAGTCTTGTGATGCTGCGTGTTGATGAAGTGAGATGGCTGGAGAAACCCCGGTGTTGCTCGCTTCTGAGAGCAAGAAGCATCCTGTTCCGCTCTCCAGATGGGACAAATGCAGCTTTCACTGTGGGGTGAGTGAGTTTATGTGTAATTTAGAAAATAATGAGTGTAAACCACTTTATTTTAAATGTTGGAAGAAAGAGTTTTTTAGTACGTTTTCAAAGCTGCAGAAGTGCAGTGAGTTTTCAGTGAATGTCACAATGATCATGTTGTCCCTCTGTCTTCAGAGAGGTGCACGCCATATGTCAGAATAAAATATACCAAGCAGATGCCCAGGCTCTTTTTGCTTCATTTAGCTGAAGGCAGACAAGGGAACTAGTTTTTCTCTTTACTGTTCCTCCTGTTTTGTGGCAGTGCCATCGGCTGTTCTCAGCAGGATTTGATGTTTCAGCTGAATCAGGTAACAGTTACACAACTCAGGGCTTATCTTTCATCCTTTTTTGGGCTTCCTTTTCTGTAGGTCTGCTCTGAGTGTGCCCAGCTTCTTGGCGGCTGGTTCATTGTTCAGAGAAGTCAGTAAAAAATGCAAAACGACACATTTTGCCTTCTCTGTGATGTGTTTTCTCACAAGAGCCTAGAGACCAGCTGAAGAGCCAGCATTCCCAAGACACTCAGCTTGTGTGTGATGACATATAATGAGCCTTGGTGGAGAGCAGAGCTGAGAAATGGAATTTGTCCTTCCCCTCATTTTCTCCTGAGATTTTTGTGTTGCTTCCTCTACAAACTCATGTTCTTCCGCGAAGGTGGGTGCTTGGTTTTCCCCAGTGGTTTCCTGAAAGGGAGATGTGTCTGTCGTTTAACAGAGGCTTTTGGGCAGAAGGTTTGCATTTTGCTTAGTTGTTTGTGCCTGCTGGTGTGAGACTTTCCCCAGATCATGCCAAGACATGGGAGCCGTTAGTTGTTTCTCTGTCCTGATGGCATGTCTGGGGTTGTCAGATGGTGGTAGGGCCTTTGGAGAAGAAGTATACTGAAACATGTTTATCTTGCTAAATGGTGTGCATTGGTTCAACTTCCAGAAATGCAGATAGGAGGATAAAAGTGTAATCCAGTTCTAAGACCTTGGCCTCTTTCTTCTACTGAGCTCATCTCAAGCCAGGAACATCCTCTGAGGTCCCACAAGCATCTCTGTGTCTTCTCAAGAGTTTTGTTGAAGACCTTAGTCTTTGATCATTCTGGTATTTGGGTATTAATCTGATGATCAGGCAAAACTATGTACTTAAAATGAAAGCCCAGAAACTAAACTATGAGCACATACCCTCAGTCTCTGTGGCAGATCCAAGTCAATTTGCCAGGCAGCTCCTGGTTTCTCATTCCTGACACCTAGACCTGATTCAGCAAGATGATGTGGCTAAACCCCCCTGATGTCTGCTTTCTTTCAGTGGGTTGTTGTCTGTGCCCTGGGATGAGAGGAGAAACCCTCCTCCAAGTGGGTACAGGAGGGCCCTTCAGCATGGGTGGGATGAGGCAGTAAGTGCTGGCCTTGGCCAAGAAGTGTCTGGATGGATTTGTGTAACTGTGCCCACAATGGTGGCTCTGCAGGGAGCTAGAGCAAGTGCTTGAGCAGGAGCTTTCCAAAGGAAAGAGGGTGGTTGTAAAGGGTGGCAGAACTTCCCTGCATCTTTGGTTCCCATGCCATATTAAATAATGTATCCTTACTGGGTTCAGTAACCTGGTGTGTTTTTTTGCAGGATGGAAGTCTTACCTCAGCCTGGAGATTGCTGAGGGCTTTCTGGGTGGCTTGCTTTGGGAAGCTGGAAAACACATGGTCTTGGACTATATCTTTATGAATTGAAAGTGGAAATTCTGGAGAGAAGGTCCTAAGGTGCCAGTGGTTTGGGCACAGTGCTGAGGGGCTGAGATTCCCCAGCCAGGAGGCAGACTGTAACGGTGGGATCAAAGAGCGAACTCCCGGTAGGTGGTGAAGAAGAATCAATTTGTTGCTCCTTTACAACTACTTTTATAGTCTTTTACTAATGAGAATACGTCATCTACAAAACCTTTTATTGGCTATTGACTAAAAACAACACACTATTTTCTAGCAAATTCGTTCCTTTGTTTATATCTGGATCTTTCTATTGTTTACATTCCAGTCAGTTCTCCTTCCAGCTCTGTCAGGTCCTCCATCACCTCCTCTTCCATTTTGCTAAAGGGCAAAGCCTTCTTCTTCTGGTCTCTTAAGGGAAAAGCTGTATGTCCCAGAAATCAAATCCTAATTCAGCATCTTTTCAGTCCCCTACAGCAGACATCTGCAGTTGTATGACGTGTGAAATGCCCTCCAGCACTGCTGGGGGCTGTGGACAGAGCTTGGGGGCTGGGAGCTAGTGAGGAAGGGGCAACGTGGTTCTCCTCTGAGGGCTGGCAATCCACTGGTGCCCACAGGAAGATCCCTGTCTCCCAAGTGCAGGCGATGGCAGCCACCTCTCTGGGTAGGAGGTGTTTGGGTTTGTCCTACACTAGGTGTAAGACCTTCAGCCAATAATGGTTTTGCATTTTATAATTAATTTTATTTAAAATATGTGACACTTGGGATGAAATTGTGGATACATGGGCTATTTTTTGTGGCTTGTCAACATCTGGTTTCTGCTGATGTCAGACTGAAGGCAATAACTGAACAGTGGTTCAAACTCTCCATGTGTTCTGGTCAGCACCTCTGCCAAGGCTCTTCAGTAGTAGTCCTCTCTTCTAATAAGCAGGAAATTATTACATCCCACATTCTGTTCTGTTGAAAATAGTATTTTCTTCTTCCAAAGAAAGAACTCAAACAAATCTCATGGGATAAAGAACCCATGCCTTCCAGGGCAGCAGCAGGGCAGGTGCAGTAAGAAAACTAGATAGACAGCTCAAAGTGAGAAGAAAGGCACATGAGACCCCAGAGGTCTAATGAAGGTTGTGTTACAAGCATCTTTAGTATTCTGCATGGAAAGGGTATTCCTTGTGATTAAAATCAAAGGGGGAATGTTAATTTCCTGGCTGACACAAATGTTATGTAGAGGTGCACGGAGTGCATGGGGGAGCCACCAAGGGAGGATCTGCATTGTGTAATTACAGGAAGAATGTGGACGTGTCTTCATTTCCCTAAAACATCTAGAATCTGTAATTCATCTCTAATTCAAGTTACAGAGAGTTTCCTGGAAACTGAATTAAAAATGAAAATGTTTTTTCTTTTTTAAATTAAAATATTAAGCCCTTTCCTGAAAACAATTCTTTTTAGAACAAACCATGCTTTTTAAATAAACTGAGTTTCTTGCTACCTAGTAGCTGTGATGCAAAATTCCTTGTAAAGATTATTCAAAATTTAAGAGTTGGAAGGAAACAAGCAGCATCACTTACACGCTCATTTCACAGATCCTCCAGTTTCTGTTAAAGCTGAGAAGGGTTGCCATCTCCTCTTTGGTCAATTCAAAATCAAACACCTAACAAGAGAAACAGCTGGAAATCACCTCTTTGAAAAATCAAACAGAGTGAAGACAGACAAGACTAGGGAACAGATCCACACTGGAGGATCCATTTTCAGTCATGGACCACTGAATTAACAGGTAGAGCTACAACTCATTTTAGGGACACAAGAATTATTTTATGAACATTGCTTATTCTATATAAGACTTTTCTGGCATGTTACTGTGTGTGGGCGCCAAGCAAGCTGTGCCTGCTGATGCCTCCAGAAGCCACAGCACAGGAAACATCATATAATACCTTTGAATCTGTCCTCTCCAAAGGTAGGCCTGGCTTAACCCTCAGCAGAGTGTAGGTAAGCATAAAGAAAGAAAAAGCCCAGTCCTCTTGCCTGAGGAGGACTTGGGAATGCTGAGAAAGGATCACTGCTTGCTTTACAGGAGAAGCCATGCCATCCGTGAAGGGCAGCACCCAGCTCACTCACAATCACTCACCTTGAAGTTCTCCAGAATGCGCTGTGGTGTGACTGACTTGGGAATGGCAATCACATTTCTCTGGATGTGAAACCGGATGAGAACCTGCAAGAACAGACCACTGAGTCAGAGAGAGGATGGCTCCTGCTCTGGAGGAAGCAGAGTCTGTTGCAACAGCTGTTTGCCATCAAGTGTATATTTCAGTAGAACTAAACCCTTTCTCTGGAGCTACAGTTCAAATAGTTCCTCTCCCTGTGGTCCAGATATCTCTTCCTGAAGGGCAGTGAGAAAGGTGGTGGAGACCCACTTGGAAAGCCTCCTCTCCCATCCAGCTTTGGGTCAGTCAATTCCTCTTCTTCCCACCTGGACTTTCAGCAGTCTATGCAAGGCTTTCATTCTCTGCAAGAGGACTTAAGAGGGGAAGCGACATCTGAAGATGGGTCAAGAATCTTTTTGTGCCTGGGGGCCAAAGAGATAGGAGTAGCATCTCTTGCAGGCCATATTTGTGGAGCAATCAGAGGAGAGCCACAGTTCATACGGAATGGATGCGGGTTCTGCCTGTTCCTCTCATCTGTTTTCCTTGATGTCTGTGTTAGAGGAGGGAGTACCCACTGTCTGGCACCTACGTACCTGTGCAGGGGTTTTGTTGTGCCTGGCTGCAATCTCTTTGATCTTGGGGTCATCCAGAAGGGAAGGATCATCTGGCTTAGCCCTGTGCAGAGGAAAGAAGATCCGTAGTGAGGAATCTCCACAGAAAGGTCCAACCTAGCAGTGGAGATATGTACCTAGATGAATGATTGACAGTCCACTTGTAGTCTAAATATTTCAAGCCTAATGCATGCCAGCTCCCTTCCAGAGCACAAAGCAATCTTACCATGGCCTGGTAGGAGAGCCAAGAGGACAGTATGCTGTCACAGCAATCCCTTTGGATTGACAGTACTTGATCAGCTTCTCCTGGGTGAGGTATGGATGACATTCAATCTGCCAACACAAAGGCAGAGAGGCTGATAGTGGCAGAACTGCTGTGCTCCACCGATTATCTCCTAATCCAATTAGAGGCTGCTTTTTGCCCTGATTTGCCAATGGTCTACACCATAATATGCATCCTTAGTGCTGAAGACACCTATTTTTATACAAACTGCTTATACCATTTTTCCTGCAGCGGTTTCACAAAGCTCATCTCTGGGTTCTTAATTCTTCCAGAAAGAATGTTTCACAGGGAAATACTCCCAACAGTTGTAAACAGCTTTTCGGCAAGGTGAGACAAAAAAGGAAGTGAAATACTCCCAACAGTTGTAAACAGCTTTCCAGCAAGGTGAGACAAAAAAGGAAGCATCCCCATGCCTTGTGTACCCAGAAATATCCACAGAGTGAGATTTAGAGTACATGCTGTGTCTGCTTTGTTCTCCCTTTTTCCATATTCTCATTCAGCTGTAATGAGATCTTTATAATCCCTGAGAACTATTCACCCACAGTTACTTAGCAGGTTACCTGGTTATTTACAGGCTTGTGCTTCAGTCCCGGTTTGTTTAGGATTCTTTCAATCTGCTCGTGGTTGAAGTTGGAGATTCCAATGGCTTTTACCAGGCCAGCATCCACTAGCTCTTCCATGGCCTAACATGAAGGGGAGCAAAGTCAGCATCCAGTGTAGAAGACAAGACCTAAATCCATTCTTCCTGTTGTGGCTTATTTCCCTTCATAAGCAACACAAAATAACTATTTAGAGTTGCAAAGTTCTCTGAGAGAAAAGCAGATACTGGTACATTAGTGCTGTCTCACCCAAGACAAATTTCTCATTCCCTGTGTTTGTGGAAATTTACACCAAGTTGCGTGAGGAAAAGAATGATGACACTCAGTAACCCAGTATTACACAAGCGCTGGAGGGTAGGGCCCCATGCTGGAGGCAAGATTTCAACCTAAAGTGTATTTATATCTGTAAAACATATTTGAGCAATTCAAGAAGGGCACAAGAACTGTGGTGAAACAATTGTACAGTTGATATGGTCAAACACAGAACTTTTTCTGACCTCAGTCTGGTCTGCAGCTGCACTGAAAGTGATTGTGCAGCTGACTGTGGGTCAGGCACTGAAGTAAGGCACTCAGGAAGTAGGAAAAAGTAGGTAATGACTAAGCATGCACATTATGAAAAGGTACTTTGTACTGCCTTGTATTCCTTCCAACTCATTTTGCAAGCATGAGACAGCAGTTCTGCAACTGCTGAAGGTAATGAAAACACGGAAGAGACTGATGAGGACAGAGGACATGACTCTTCTGCTGTGGCTGAACTTACCTCCCATGTCTCTAGAATATCCGTGTTGTTAGGTATAAACATGCCTTTGTCATCTGTGGGAAACAGCTCATCTCCTGCCTGTCAATGAGAGAGAAAATGCTTGAAATAAGCTCTGTTGGAACGCTAGCTATGTAAAAGAACCAAATGGGAATGTAAGGAGCTAAAACTCATGGTGTGTGAAAAAAACTCAAGTAATTCTCATCATAACTTTATTAATTCTTCAGACATTTCTTGTTCTTGTTTCAGGCAGGGTCATAGCTTTTTGACAGCTACTGTCTCAATAAAGATAGGTATTTCTGCTGGACCCACTGAAGTGATGATCCACAAAATCACAAAATCAGGGAAGAGATTTACTCATAGAATAATATCCTGGAGTTTTGTGTGAGTTAACTTCATGTATTGTTCCATTATGCATGTTTAGGAATAATAGCTTCTTTAGTTGTTTTTAAAAAGGTATATCGAGGATGGACTTTGGTCCTGTGAATGTACACATTTATACTGGAGCTCATCTGCGGAAAAAGGTACTGCTGACAAATTTTCCCATGGGGAGGCTCACTGTTTAAGTTGCTGTATTAGAAAATTTAGAACAGCCTGTAACTAGACAGTATGGCCAAAGTGTTTTAAATGATTGTAATTTTCTAGATGCCACAATATTATGGAGTTTAACTTGACAACTTTGTCCACATAAAGCTAACTAAAATAATATTGAGAGAATTAAATGAAGCATTACGTAGAATAGAGGTTTTGAGCTGGGTGTAGGAGAAAGGAAAGCCTAAGAGTATATGTTTATGTATATACGCAAACTGACATAAGTGCTTCGCAGTACATATAGTCTGAAAAAGTTTGGTATTGAAAAGCCTCATCTTTTGAGATCCAAGTTCTGTGAAACAATACTAAGGCTCCTACAGGCAAGGTCAGCTCAATCTGGGCTGTATTAAGAACTTTGTGATTAATGAGAGAAATGGAAAACAGAAGCATTTTCTTTCTCAGTGCAATTCTGTAACATGCAGAGGAAAGGATTTCTGTCAGGCAGCAATGTACAGCCCGCCTCCCTGCAAGGGGTAATTTTTAGATGAGCATGCTTTGAATTTATAAAAGAAAGGGAAAGTGGCATAGTTTATGCTTGCAGCTGGGAGACCTGATCTTAAATGCTAGGTCTGCCTCGCTGGAATCAAAAGGGCAGAGGACGCTGTGCGAGCAGCAGTCTCAGGGACAGAGATCAGGAGCCTGGCTCATGTGGCCAGAGTGAAGCTGAACGTGTGGCACTGGAGCAGTGCTGGTGCACACAGACACATGGTCTTTCTGGACTGGAGCAGCAGTAGTGCTGTCAGCATTACTGGCTGTTTTGAGGAGCAATTCCAGGAGGGAAAGCCAAGGGTGCTGCTGTTACTGTACCTTGAACCCAAGAGGCCAGTGCATGAGGTAGAGATCCAGGTAATCCAGTTTCAGGTCAGCAAGAGTCTTCTGGCATGCTCCCTTCACCAGAGGTTTGTCATAAAACGTACCCCATAGCTAGAGGAAAAAAAAGAAGACATGTTGTGACCTCCTGGGTTAAACCTCTTGGGTACTCCTGCACAGGACAGAAGTGCTCCGTCTTCTTTGGAAGGCCATGTGGAACTAGGATATCCGATTGCTCTTCAGGTGGGGCTTGCTCTGCGATGGGACTGGCCCGTGACACTGAAAGCAGTACATGCAGTGGCAGTACACGTGATCAGACAGTTTTGTAGTAAAAACTCCTATTGCAAGGTCAGACTTGTATAGAAGTGGATGGCTTAGCTCAAGAAAGCTTTCTGTCAGATTTGAGCATTCTTAGATTTCCTGTAAAAAATGTAGCAGGCAAAGCCAAGAAAATACAAGACAAGCCACAGAGAAGTGGCTGGCACCGCCCTTTACCAAGGTAAGAAGTAACTTCAGAATCCAGCTAAATATCCTCTTTTCTTTAGTAAGCAGAAGGAGAACCCACCAGCCCCAGCTTTCTTTGGGACATGTGCTGAGCAGATTCCACTGTCCCAAGGTGCCCAGAACTTCATCTTCCTCACACAGCAGGGACACCCCTTTGGCAGGACTGTGACCCCAGATGCTGGAACAAGCACCAGCCACTGCCAGGCTTGTCTCCTCTGCTGTGCTTTAGCAGTCAGTGAGGTGCTGTTACCAGACTGGTAGTGCCTCTGTGTCTGTCCATGCCACCAAGACATCTCAGACCTCTGCCTCACAGGCTTCTACCTTGCTTGGTGCTACCCGGGCCTCTCTACCTTTTTTCTGCTTTCTGTCTTCTGTACCAATTGGTCTGCAGGTGGCCTCTCCTCCATCCATCACTTAGCATTTCTGGGTCTCCTCATCAGGGTGCCAGACCACAGGAGGGTGCAGACACAGCCCATCCTTCCTAGCTCTCTGTGCAGAATGGGGTGAAGCAGTAAGCTTGTATCAGAAGTGACTTGAAGGATGTTATGAATTGCTTTATCCTACAGTAAAAGAGTTTGTCTCCAGTACTTAAGCTTCCTACTATGAAAATACTACAGGTAAAGCAGTCCCCCACCCTTGCTCCAGTGTGGAAGATATCATCAGATCCTTACCTTACTGACAATGAAGAGGTCCTCTCGTTTCACAATGCCTTCCTTGATTTTCTGCTGGATCCCTTCCCCAATTTCCTTCTCATTATGGTACACGTAGGCACAATCAAAGTGACGATACCCAGCATCGATGGCAGCCATCACTGCAGTTGTTACTTTCCCAGCTAGGGACTAAAAGTAGTGCATAAATCTTAAGAATCTCAAATCAGTACATGTTAAATACCTGTATCATAGCAAAATAAAAATAGGAAAAGCACCTTAGTGAAAGAAATCCTCCCCTTCCCCAGCTGTGGGTCTTTTTTCTTTACAAGAACATTATTTCTTGCAGTCATAAACATGGGCTCCAGGGCTGGAAGCCAGCCTCCAGCCATTTCTCCGTAGCCCCACTCCCCCGCAGGTTCAGCCCAACAGCCAGGGAAAGCAGAGCCCCCCAGACCAGGGCAGTTCTCCAGAGCTGGAGCAGGCAGAACAAAATTTTGTGCCAGAGAGCTGCATAATACCTGTTCTTTTCTGTGAAGCTATTACCTGCCCTGTGCCCAACCCCACAAGGGGCATCTTTGCCCCGGTGTTCAGCTGCACATAGGTCGCCATGGCCCCACACGCCGTCTGGGCAGCCCCACGGCAGCTGCCTCTTGCCCTGGTGG
Source organism: Pterocles gutturalis (assembly GCF_000699245.1). Taxonomy (NCBI): domain Eukaryota; kingdom Metazoa; phylum Chordata; class Aves; order Pterocliformes; family Pteroclidae; genus Pterocles; species Pterocles gutturalis. The sequence continues at coordinate 10,458 of NW_010103239.1, read as the reverse complement.
TTTAAAAGTGGCTGGTCACTGTCCAGGGCAGGGGAAGATGGTGGAGCAGTGCTGGTGCTCTGGGTCCTCCCATATCTGGCAAGCAAAGGTGCGGCTTTTTTTTCTTTGCAGACTCAGCTCACACAGGTTAACATGAAAGCTGCAATCAATTAAAAATTGTGGAGGTGTTCACCCCCAAGTGGCATGCAGTGGTACGCCCTGTGGACCTTCCTTCCTGGTGAAGTTCCTTATCTAAAGATAAGGGCTGAGGGCAGCTCTGCCCCGATCCGGCCCATGTTTGGGCAGGGTTCAGCTCCTGCAGCGCCCTGTCACTGTGCCACAGGTCATTTACGCCTGTCTCTCGTGACAGGCGCTGGGATGTTGCAACACCCAGTTGCAGTTCGCCCTGTGGGTTACCTGATGGAGAGCCCGTTCATTCGGTGGCACTTTGGCCCATGATTAGTCATTGGTAAAGCCAGGGAGGTGTCCTGATAGGAGTCCTGGGGCAGGGCATGAGACAGAGGTCCCTTGCTCTCAGCTCATGGAGCTGCCCCCTCGCTGCTGGCTGCGTGGCTGTGGGATGTGAGTCACGGGCTGAGGGAGGTCTGAGCCCTTTTGGCTGGAGCAGCGTGTCCCCACGACAATGGTGGTTGCCTGGGCTGCTCCCAGGAGCCTTGTGCTGCTGTGTGCTCATGAAGCAAGATGGCTAGAGAAACCTCAGTATGAATTTATGGAGGAAAAAGTAGTTCCTTTGCACCCCCACCCGTAAAGATGATTATATCTGTGCTTCCCAGGCTGGGAAGTGAGGCACAGGTGAGAATCAGGGAAATTAACACAGGGCGTGTGTGGCAAAGGTAAGAAGTAAAATTAAGTCCCTATTTTTTCCTGATATTCGCAGGACCATCCCTCTGGTATAATTCCAGAGTTGGCTGGTTTTTTTTTTTTCAATTTTACTTCTTGTTTTATTAGTACAGGCAACAGGCATCTCCCTGTAGCTTGTTTTTAGTGGCCAATGCATTTGTGAAAGAGAGTTTCATACTGTAGAGGGAGACATGTGGGTGTAGAAAAGGTGTCCTGTAGCTATGTGGTCATCGTGGATGTTATATATAATTAATGTCATAAACTAATACATCCTTTTGCACAAAAATGGAACAGGTTCCAGGTAGTGGATGGGAGGGTGTATTTTAATGTTTGCACACACGGGGGCAGAGTTAAACTTGTGTGTGACTGCTGCTTTTGAATTTTTTCAATAATCTCTCAGCAGCTTGAATTGCATATTGCATTCCTTACATTTTGTAATAATGAGAAGGTGGAAATGTCTGTTCCTCTAGCTCTTTTCCTAAAAAGGATAAAAAAGAAAAAAATGAAGGTGGCTTACGTTTGTAATAAATAAGTAGGCATGAAAATTTTCTGGTAGGCACTCAAAAGATACAATCTAAGAGGACATTAGCAATTACCACTAACACACCGACTTTCTGATTTGTCTGATCCTTAAAGGCACAGAAAGGAACTCCCTTTTCCCTTCTGTCTTTTGCACTGAAGTGTATGAGACTTCTTTTCCTGCCTCAGCTCACAGCTCTCTAGCTCCCTCTCAAGGATCTTCCAAAACTTGCACTTTTAAGCATTGTTATGCATGGCGGGGAAATCAAGTCTGTTTTCTCCATCCTGTTAACGGGGAGTACTTACTTACAACATATTGTATATCCCAGAGAAAACAGAAAGACTGTCTAAAATTTAGAATGGTTGGATTTACTATGCCCGGTAGCACTCTAATGTGCTCAGCACCTCCAACTTCTTTTTGACTGTAGCAATCAGTGGGGATTGTGGGCTGTCTACAGTTCGTAGGAAGCAGTGTGCGCTGTACAGAGTTGGGTTGTCAACTACATATTTGCGGCCAGAGGCTACTTCCATTGGGAGATTTGCTATTGATTGAACAGCATTGGAGCAAGCCTCTCTCTTTGTTCAGCCAGTCTAATACCAAACTCTGTCTAACTGATTTTGTATACTGGCCCTGATATCCTCAGAATGGCTGGATGTCATGGTTTCAACACTGTGTACATTTTCCAGGGCTTCCCCACCAGAGATCCCCTCTGTTCCCCCTCTGCACCTCACGATGATGCAGCTGTAGTGGCTTGGGCACAATGGGGGAAACAAAATTCCTCAAGATCTGCATCCCAGCCTTGGCCTGAGTGTGCTGGCATTGAGGGAAGGAGCCAAGAACAGCAAGAATTGTAAGAACTGCCCTTTTCCCGAGCACTTTCCCCACTCTGCCATGTGAACTGGTAGGCTCAAACTGATTGAACAGGTACTGGAATATCATGGCAGACTAAGAAAGCAGAGCTGTTGAAAATGGTTTATGGCCTTTTTCATACTTCTGCTTTGTCACTGTGTGTCAGCCTCTGGAGAGAGATGGGCTTCCCAGGAGGAGGAGTCACATTCTGACATTTCCACAGCATTGGACACACAAGAAGCCTGAAGCGGTATATTTTGGTTTCTGAGGAAACCCCAGCCAGTCTGGCTCTGAGGCTGTAGTAACTACTACTGTTACAAATAAAGGAAATAGGGGAAAGCCTGTGGAACATCAACTTGAAACTACTCAGAAGAGGAACCTTTTAATTTAGCAGACCTGCAGGAAGCTGCAGTTTTGAGAGCTACATCAAATGAGGTGGTTTGGTGATAAAGAGGAGTGTAACTTGCCAACAAGTGGCTACCTGAGGGTAAATAAGACAGGAAGGCATAGTTAATAAAACTGTCAGGCAGAGGGGAGCAGACCCCTGGAGGCAGTGGAGGAGGTGTTGACAGCAGACAAGGGCAAAACAAGGCATGTTCACAGTATTCCCAAAGTATAATATGGTTACATCTTCTTCTGAGTCTTGTCTACATGAAAATCTTGTTTCTTTATGTTGATGCAAATGCCTTTTTTGGACACATATCAGTTGAAGTACGTTGTATATTGATTTAGGTTAGATCTGTTCCTTACAACTTCAGTAAAAACAGTAGAAAGCACTCTTCAGCAAAATAACATCTATCCTCCCACAGACTTAGCATTAATTTAACAGCATCAGTTTTTGAACTGGTTTAATTAAACTGCAGCTTCCTTGCACAGGCCAGGACTGGTTGCTGTGGAAGCAGAAGCATGTCAGTGTGTTCTGTGATTTTTCTCGAACTTGTAAAAGGAAACCTTCTGATCATAGACTGGAGAGTCTGACCATAGACTGGAGAGGTGGATTAAGGTGGGACTGGCAAATACTTTGCTTGATTTGCTCTAGGTCAAGCCCTGTGAAAAGAGCAGGTACTGAGGCATCAACGAAACCCATACCTTCTCAGTTGTTTCTGTGGAAGAATGGACTCTGTAATAAGGGGATAAGCAAATTAAGTTAAATAGGAAGGACACCATGGCCAGCCTCCAAACCCAACTCATCTGGAAATGGAAAATTTGCCCATCCCAGACTTGCATTCCTGTCCAGTTCTGTTGATAGGCATGGTTATCACAGGAACAAGGTTTTCCTCTCTCGTATATGCAGATTGTAGGTTTTCCTAAGCTCTTCACTTTTGAGAACAGTCTACTGGTTTTATTGCCAAGTGGAGGTTCTTGTCGTCGTGGAAAAATATCTTCATGCTCCATTTCAAGTTTCAGCAGTCAGCCGTGTCTAGTTTTGACAAGAAAAAGGGTGCTTCAAATGCCTTCAGAGTGGAGGAAAGAATATGTTTTCCATGTGATATGTTTTCCATTTGTGAAACACTAAAGTGTTGAAAATATGTTCCTCATGTTTGAAAAACAAAACAAAATGAAGCACACAGTAAAACCAGTGAGTTCATCTTGATTAGAAACAACATGAAAAATACCACTGTGGAATCTCTGCAATTAGAGCTGAATAGAAATGGCTTTATAACCTGAACTGGTGTACAACAGGGGAGCCAGATTGTTTTAGCTGACTGAATTACTCGGGTTTTGTGAATACGAGAGCAGAACCTCATGTGGTCTTTCTCCTGTCACATGGCAGGACCTGTGGGCGATATGAACATTTTGTGGGAATGTGGAAGGTCCAGTGATTTCCATAAAAGTTTGGCTTATTGTCCTTCACTAATCCATGGATGTGCGGTTATTTTGCTGTGTGCTCCAGGTTTGCTGTAGGGTTGGTCAGATGGGCTTCTGCACTCTCAGCATCTGTCATTTCCAGAAGTAATTCAGGGCATGCAGGTACGAGGCCACAAGCTGCAAATTGTTCTGGCAGGATGCTTCCAGATATTATCTTGTCTGGGGACTCTTGCTTGTCCTGTAACCAGAACATGTCTGTAACCCGAGGGTCTGGGAGAAGATGGTGGCCAGGTGTGGATTGCCTGTGTGGCTGTGTGTGCTCCCAGCTGCCCCTGTAAACTAGATGTAACCTGGAAGACCAGACAAAGTGGCTCCTTCATGTCTAAAGTTTGTGAGCACCTGTATCTTTAGAAGGGCAAGAGACCCTGGTCAGGCAGTATGGGCATCATTTTATGGTATCTTTCTAGAGGTATTATAGCCCACCCCCCCAAAAAAAGAAAGAAACATAGTTTTTTAGCAGATACATGCTACTTCTGCAAATGCCTTCTTAAGAAGGGCAGGACCATGTCGCCCAGGTTTCATTCTCACAGATCCATTGAATTGATCTTGGCTCTGTTACTTATTTGGTATATTGCAGATACTGACTTCCGCAGGGAAGAATGACAGCAGTACTGAATGTTTGAACAAGTACTTGACCTATTCAAAATGCTAAATGTTGGATAGTGCCTTGCGTCTCTGGGAAGCAGAAAATTGTCTTTTTTTGTAATAAAAAAAGGAGATGCTGAATTACAGGCAAAATATTTTTTCCAGGCTCTTCTGTAAACAGCTAGATCTGCTGGCAAGAGAGGAATAGACTAATTCTGAACCAAAAACCAGTGGAAGTCAGGGACAAAATTATTTAAATAAATGGATTCCCATGTGAGTAAAACAGGTGTGAGACAAAAATTAGACTTGAAAAATTCTGGCAAGTTGGATATCCTGACTCCTCCTCCATGCATGATTTATTAGTCCTCTCTGCCTTTCCACTCATGCTCCTTTTTCGTTAAAGAAATGGGGTGGGGGGAGCATTTATTAACTTGTGATACACAGCTATTTATTTAGCAACTTAGCTCCTACAGCTTCCTGGGAAGCAATCCTGTAAAAGAGAGGCCTGATTTTATTGCTTTTTTAAGTCAGGAGCAACCCCACTGAATTCTGCGAAGTTACAGTAAAGTAGAAGAACAATGTGACTCATTCCTTCGCTTTGTATTGTCTAATCATGACACACAGGACAGATTTTTTATATAGGAAAGTAATTTTTGTGCTCCATTCAAAACCAAACAAAACAATTAGAATTGTTTTGTAAACTGTTATGGTGCAAGAGAGCTACATACCTTGGAAAGAAACTGAAGAAGCACAAGACAAATCTTTGTGGTTTGTAGAGTGTTTGTGAGAAAACAAACATAATAAATACAGACAGAAGTAGTTCTGCAAACACACGAGCAACTTCTTAGTTAACCTAGTGTTCATTATAACATGGAAGTAAAAAACTTTTAAGCAACATTTTTAAGGTGAACCATTAATTTTTCCTGGAAAGACGATATAAGCAAACTTGAATCTGTCTTTGTTGTTCTCCCCATTTTCTATAATGACATTGGAATTCCCATTTTAGCCTTTTGGTTATGTTTGCCCAGGTTCTTATGCACACGTACCATGCTCTAGTATCAGCACTATCCAGTCTGTTTTTTGACTAACTTATCATGCCTTGACTAGACACCAACTTGCTGACTTCTTTTTTCAGAGGCCCTTTTAAATTATCTCTTCCCAGACAGTTTCTTACTGACGTCTGATGTCTGCAGCACTTTGTTTACCATGGCTAAAAAAACCCAAACAAAAACCCCCAGATTAATCACAGGATTTTATTTGCTTTTGATACTGATACAATAAGTTAATTTGTACAGTATTGTGACTAGAAAACAGTGAAATGCCCCAAACCAAAGCCTGCAATGTAAACCACTCCAAACCTACAAAATTTAAAAGTGAACCTTGTAAATCTTAAATTGTGTTTCTTGCTCTAGAAATGCAAAAACTTTTGGTTGTGAGAATTTTGTTTTCCCATCCGTTGGCACCCTGTACAACTTCTTTTAGAGCTATTTTTTTGGGGCTAGAACTGTATCCTTGAGGGCTCTTTATGAACATTGTGTTCCAGACACTTTACTGTAGAATCTAGGCACCTGTTGTGGGAAGGTGTTTATCTGAAGATGTCCATGTAATGGACTGTTTTTCCCAGGTGTATGTTTTCAGCTTGGGATATGCAGAAATAAAATAATTTTTTGAGTTAAGATTTCAAATGAAGAGACAGAAGTCATATGTTCAGAATAATGTTACCAGTACCTAGCCATAGGGATTATGTATTAGTTCCCACTTTGGGTTTGGAATATGGTGCCTCACGTGGCAGCTTCCTTCCATCTGTTTTGCATATAATGAAGGCTTTTATATATTTTCTTCCTCTTTCTTGGTTGTTTATTCAGTACTTAATGATTCAGAAAAAACTTACACATTTACTTAAAGACTAAAGCTATGATTCTGGTGACAAATGCAGGGTTAGTTTAGGTGCTTACACACTCACTACTCTTTTTTTTTTTTAACAGATTCTTCTCCCCCCAGCAATGGAGTTAGAGAAAAAAAAAAAAAAGAAGTAGAATAATTTCTTTGCCTTCCACATGGACTTATGCTTCTGGTTGTGACATAAAGAGAATCCACTCAGATGTGTGAAGTTGTATTGCCTCCATACCTCAACAGTATGAAAGCCCCACTGTATTTACATACGCAAGCAGCATTGTATTAGGCATTAGTAAAACAAAAGGTGAAAAAGGTGCTTTGCTGAGGAGCTTAAATTGTAACTGAGTGACTAACTGGTGTGCAAGGTATGGCTCACTGCTCTGTCAGGTGCACCTCCAAGTTTTAGGTAATAATAGGCTTGCTTTAAGACATGGTGGTGTGATATATTGGCAAATACGGGTAGGTATGTGATAAAAAATTACCCACGCATAGGCATGCTTGAGCCAAGAAAATGTTGAGAACCACTTGTCTGCTTAATGCAAGACACGGTGAGTGGCTCTAACAAAAAGACAGAAATAGACTGGCATGTCCTTGCCTGCTACGTGCTCTCTGAGCTCTGATGGAGAAGGCTTTATTTTCCTTCTATTATAGATCAAGGTTTGGTGTAGAGAGATGTGTGAAAGACTTCAGGATAACAGGACTGTGCAGCACTTTACATGAGCTGTGGCTGTGGTCTCAGGATCAAGGAAAACAGGAAGTGTGCATGAATACACGTAAGTTTGCTTGGGATTCAGCTAAACAAGTTGGTTTAGAGACTAGGCTTGGGTGAAAACTGATATCTTGTGGACTTGCAGTCTTCCTGGGATGGAAAAAATGAGGCTGATTGAAAAACCAGTGAATAAAGTGGTCTTTTAAACCAGAAAAACTGAGTAAGCAGAGGTGTAAAAAGGTTGTGTAAGAAAACTGAAGGCACAGATGGTTAAGATGGCAGTGATGTTGTTAAGGAGAGGTATCCCTCCTGGGTAGCACTGTTGTGTTAGGAAGGTTAGCATACGCTGTGGGCTTCCCAGGCTCCTGTCCACATTGCAGTTGATTTCTTGCAATAAATGAAGCTTGTGTTTAGTTTACAAGAGAAGAGATAACCAGTGTATTGGGGGGTGATGGGCAGGGAGATGGATGTAGCCAGACTGATTTTATGATGTAACAGTTCTGAGTCCTCTTCGGGAAATAAGGAGGTGTTTATCTCTCTGCATAAGGTGGTGTACTCCCAGACCTTTCTCAATACAAATTTGGCCTCAAGTAAAAGTGGACCATCAGAAAAGTTGCAGAGGAGTGTGAGAGAACAATAGCATGGATAGCAGACAGAGAAAAGACAGGATCTAGGACTTTTGTAAAGGAAAAACTGTCAGGTGTTCAAAATGGCCTGAATGGGCCCACATCCAAGAAAAGGGTGAGGATTGCTTGGGCACAGATCTGGGTAGCAGAGGGAACGGGCATGCTGCGGCAGCAACCAAAGGTGCGAAGGAGTGGGGAGAGTCTGGGAGGGAAGGCACAAATTCATGCAGTAGAAAAACACCCAGGAGGAAGTTTTAGCGAGAAGGTTTCAGAGTTATTAAAAAGTGTGAGGATTTCATTACAGAAGTTTATTTTGAAGATTAAATTATTAATGATGACAGATCATATATCAAAAAGGGATAAATAAAGAGTCTGGGGTCTTCTGTAAATTACAGTGGGTATGTCTGCATTGCTCTGTGGCAAATACTTGATCTAGCTTTGAACAAAGTAACTATTCTATGAAAAAGTACCAAGGGCATAATCAGTGAAGAACAGTCCTGTTTGCCACAGTTTTCAGCAATCATTAATCAGCCTTTCTTATTTCTTGTTCTGTTTTCTTCTGTTTTTGCCTTGCTCGGCCCCAGGCCTTTCTTCAGTGCGGCACAGTTGCGCTGGTGCCCCAGAGGAAGTTTATGTGTTGAGGAAAGGAGTTTCCTGAACTGCTTCAGCCATAAACATTCCAGCTAAATGCTACAGCCTGGAAGGGTTCCAGAGCAGAGACCCTGAAAAACACAGTCCAGCTGGTCCGAGAGATAATTGCTGCCAAATGAGAGTAGCTGTCTGTAAGAAGTCATGCACAAGGATGTGGGTTCGACTCTTCCGTCCTTGTGTGGTTTGAAACATGAATCAAAGTCATTAGGCTGATTTTGCCATGCTAATGAAATTATCTTGTTCAACGACTGGTGAAGATAAGAAATCTGTATTGAATGGCCATGGAGGTCCTGGCTTGTGGCATGGGTTCTGTCGTCTCCCTCGTAGTTATGACTGCAAATTGGCATATGATCTTTCTTTCTGTTAATGGTATTCTTAATGGTTGAAGTACAGCCAATAGCTAGGGCTGATACTCAAGGATAGATATTTTTCTATCTGTAGGACCTTTGGCTCTTTTCCTTGCAAAATCAGTTAACCAGTTTGCCTGTGATGCACCCATATTCAGAGCTGTACCAGTAGTAAGTTTGTACAAGAGTAGACAGGTTTGACCTGACTGGAGACAAGGTGATTGCAGTGTGATGTGGGGGCATTTCTCTTTACCAGTTTGAGCTGATGGGTGGAAATCAAACTCTTCTCGTACAGTGAACTTAAGAGTCCTGCTTTGATTATGTAGCCTGGACTGGCTTTATACTGTAGGTTTTGGCTTACACAAAGTTGACAGAGACAAAATGTAATTGTTAACATTAAAGTTAGTGGGTGAGATTAAAAGGATTATATGTGTAATTGTAAGTGCAATTCACATCGAGTGGAAATATTTTGCAGAAGCAACAGATTTTATTGTGTTTCTGTACTGAGGTCAGACATAGCTCTTTTTGTCAGGAAAAGCATTGAAAATGTTCTCCCTGAGATGCAGAACTTTCCAGAGATTCCCAAATAAATGAGGAACAAAGTCAGTGCACAAACCACTGGAGAAACATGGGATGCTGCTCACTGATGGCCTGTCCACTCTTAGTACTTAGCACACCTAGTGCTGTGTTGTGCTGAGAGCCTAGTGAAGCAGTATTTCATTTGGCTGATCGTTCTTTCCCACTGACAAGATAGGATCTCATCCCTGTAAGTGCAAAACAAAACACCCTTTCTGCTCGCAGCACTTCAGAGACCTTATTTTAACACCTCTGCCCCAAATTTTCTTAAAGTTCCTTGTGTTGCTTTTTCCTATCAGAATCTGAATCCCCCAACTTTCATTTTGATGCACTATTATTTTAACCTAGTAAAAATGGAAGATGACCTCTATCTCTCCCTTGATGAGAGAGCACATTTGGTATACATTCAGTTTGTGGCCTTTTAAACTTTACATCGTGGCTGTTCAAGGGTAAGCATTTAGAGAAGAAAATGTGAATCTGATTATGGATAAAAGACGTGCTCTGCTTCTTTCTAAAGATAAAAGCAGACCTATGGCAAAGGACACCACCTTCCCACACCGCTTCTCTCCATTTCTTGCCAGAGCTGCTCCATCCACTTGGTTTTGACTACTTTGAATCAGAGTTGCAGCCTGTGGGTATGCGGGTAACTCATGTCTATTTTCTTCTGCTGATTTCATTATGAGTAATGAGATTTTTGACCCTTGCTTCTCACCAAAAACAAAAGGTCCTAAAGCCAGAAGAAAAAACGAGTCCTGCCTGGGGAAAGCCTCCATCAGACTGACTCCGTGCCCTGATTCCTCACCTCCCGGGAACGAGCGGGGGATGCTGGGGGTGGGCAGCCCAGGGCATCGGGGCTACGCTCCTTCCTTCGCACCGAGCAGGCTCTGGGCAGGGGCGCAGTAAGGTCCCAGGGGCAGCCCAGCTCCTTCCTTCACCCCTTCCCTGACCCGGGGCCCGTCCTATCCTCCCGGCTGCTTCCCCAACGGCCGG
>NW_010103238.1:0-450 GCF_000699245.1 Pterocles gutturalis | reverse complement strand
GATGAGGGATGCTGCGGGATGTGGGATGCTGCAGGATGAGGGATCTGGGATGCAGGATGCGGGATCCTGTGGGATGCTGGGATGCAGGATCCTGCGGGATGCTGAGGGATTTGGGATGTGGGATATGGGATGCAGGATCCTGCGGGATGCTGAGGAATGCTGCGGGATGAGGGATGCTGAAGGATTTGGGATGCAGGATCCTGCGGGATGCTGAGGGATTTGGGATGTGGGATATGGGATGCAGGATCCTGCGGGATGCTGAGGAATGCTGCGGGATGAGGGATGCTGAAGGATTTGGGATGCAGGATCCTGCGGGATGCTGAGGGATGCTGCGGGATGCAGGATTTGGGATGCAGGATCTGTGGGATGCTGTGGGATGTGGGGTGATGAAGGATGCAGGATGCAGGATCCTGCGGGATGGAGGATGTGGGATTTGGGATGCAGGATGCG
>NW_010103237.1:0-1640 GCF_000699245.1 Pterocles gutturalis | reverse complement strand
AGATTACCACAATTCCTGGAAATTATTTTGCATTTTGTTTCTCTTGTGGCTTTTGTTTGCATTTTTATTCTACTGCCGTAAGACAAGTATTTCCGCTTCAAAGAAACATCAAAACATCAAATCCGTGTAACAGGATCTGGAATCAGGCCTTCTTAACTGAACATGACATTAGTAGGATGATGTTCACTTGCAAGAGCCATGTTCAGAGAATAAAAATTGCCAGGTGAGGGACAATCCTCTCTCCGAGGAGAGAATAAAGGAATTATGAAAAGAATCCCAATATGGCTGAGCACAATAAGCAAAATTATTTAATAGCTGCAAGAGTCTTGCGTGCCAAATGCAGGGACCAGTGAGGTATAAGTAAGAATAATGAGCTGACATTATGAAATGTAGACCTTGAATTTAGTCTAAGGAGACTGTTCAAAGCATAACGCCCAAAGATCTGGAATAATCGTCACAGGAAACTCCTTGCTTGGAAACTTCATAACAAAACAAGAAACAGTTTGTTTAGAGAGATCAGCTACATTTCCTAAGACGTTTCCCAGAAAATAATGAGACAGAAGCTCAAACAGATTGTTGGAGTTCCTTTGCTAACATGTCTGAGCAGACTACTTCTTATGAATCTTTTTGCTTCAACGTATTTTTTATCCTACACGTGTTGTATTCACCTGGAATCTGGGCTTTTAATATTAGTATTAAGGCTTGTTGCACACTACATGTTTCCAAAAACAGTCATGCCAAGAGCAAAAGCCAAGTTCTGCTGCTAAAAGCAAATTTCATGAAATGTCATATTTTCTTATTTTGCTCGCAGTTTTAATACTGGAAAATCTATCCACACCACTTCTAAAAATGGAGTTAATCATAGGGCGTGCTTTCTGAATCACTTAACTGGAAGCCCAAAGCCACAAATAGATAGTTGGCTTGAATTCTCCAGTGGTACAAGAAAATTCAGATTTAGATCATATGAGTGGTACAAGAAAACCCATATTTATATCATATGTTCTTTTTAATATAATTTACTTAGAATTTGCTGAACATAACTTTAAGCAATGGAGGGCAAAAGTTTTTGTTAACTTTGCTACAGAGAAAATAAAAATAACAGGTCACATGTAAATGATTTTTTTTCTTCAAATGTAGAGAGTTGATATGATATTCCTTCTAAAATGTCAGTATAAATATTTCTTTTTTTTTTCACCCTAATTTTCCTGAGGTCTTTAGTTTTTAGTAGGCATGGGGGAAGACACAGAAAGGAAAGCAGGAGAAAATGAGATGTAGTCTCTCCTGCATCACTAGATAGACACTGTCAGAAATGAAACATTTTGAAAGGTTCGAAGTAGAGAATTTCTATAATAAATACATTTTAGGCCTGCTATTCAGTTACACAAATCCACTGGCTAATTTTTACAGTCTTTTTTCTGATGCTGCAGGTTAACTTATTTAACATCTAAAGTGCAGTGAGATCCTATGGCAGGGACTGATTACTAGGAACATGTTTCTTTCTGATAAAGAAAATTCCAAAGTTTCATCCTTACTAAATTCTGGAGATAACCATGTCTGGCAAAAAAAGGGGACACCCAAGTGCTTGTCCTGTCCAGTTAATGCATTTAAAGCGTGTCTAGGATCACTATTTCACAAAGAAA
>NW_010103236.1:0-220 GCF_000699245.1 Pterocles gutturalis | reverse complement strand
CGGCCCCGCGGGGGGCTTCCCCCGTACCTCCGAGTCTGAGGAGCTGTTTTGATTCGTTTCTGATTCATTGACGAGAGACGACTTGACATCAGCTAAATCCCTCTCCGCCGAGGAGTTCTCGGAGATCTTCTCCTCCTGCTCCCCTTCGTCTTTGAAAGAGATCAGTTCATCGTTGGCGCCCAGGTCGTCCCCTCCACCGCCGTTCAGCTGCGGCATTTTC
>NW_010103235.1:1648-3248 GCF_000699245.1 Pterocles gutturalis | reverse complement strand
ACACGCCGTGCTGGTGGCATGGCTGGTAACGCCGCACAGGCGATCCGGGGGGATTGGGGTGCTGGGTTTGGGCAAAAATCTTCCCTGGGGGAGGCTGAACACCCCATGGGTGGGGGGTGCAAGGCTGGGGGTCTGCTGTGGCCCTGGCTTTGGGGGGCCGAGGTGGGCTGGGCAGTGAGGAAGCTGTCTTGCACGCAGGGATTTTATTTCTGGGATTTTTTTTTTTTTTAAAAGCAGATCTGATGAGCACGGCTGTCCAAGCCTGAGCTCCCAAAGCCGTCGAACCCCCGAGCGTTGTTGGCTTTGCTCCACTAATGAGGCTCCTCGGTGGGGGGGACCCGTTAGCCCCACGCGCATGTAAGGGGGAGGACGGCTCGAAGGAAAGGCTTGGCCACTGACTGCGAAGGTCAAGGCTTCTGGCACCGATTTGAGGGGGGAAAAAAAAAATAACCCAACAAACCAAACCAACGGGGTCTTGTGTCTGGTTACCCAACAGCTCCTTGCAGGGTGGTTAACAGAGTGGTCGAGCTTGTGGCGTGTTTTTGCAGTTGCTTCAAAGGCCTGGGTTCTTGAGATGGAGAAATTGGCCAGAAAAACGTCCTGTTGCTTCACTTGCCCACGTGCCACCTTGCCTCGTGCCTGCGTGGAAGTGGGAACGCAGCGGGGCTGGGGATGGAGCCGCTGGCAGCGTGGAGGTGCCGGGTGCTCTGCCCCAGTGGGGCTTTACCCGCTGGAGGAGGATGGGGAACACCAACGCTTGCACCTTCCCCGTCCTTCTGCATCACACCGGCTGCGTTTGACCTCAGCCATGCTCCAGCCTCTGCCCAAGACACCACTGAGACCCCAAATATGGTGCAAGATGAGTTCTGGCAGATGGAGGTCCCTCCAGCCCATCTCGTCCCACCTTGGCTACCATGGGCTTTGCTCCGGTAGCACATGTGCTGGCCCTTGGGCTTGCTCATGGCTTCCCCAACACCCTGTAACTGGCTCTGCTTCCCTCCCAGCTCCACCATGCCCCTGTCCCAGAGCAGGGCCGGGCAGACGCCGGGCAGCAGCAAGGTGTGCAGGAACCTCTTTGGCCCCGTGGACCACCAGCAGCTCCAGAACGACTTAGAGGATCTGTTGAGACAACAACTGGAAGAAGCTCAGCAGCGCTGGAACTTCGACTTTGAGACGGAGACTCCCTTGGAAGGACACTACAAGTGGGAGAGGGTCTTCCTGGCCGAGCAGCCACCCCAGGAGGTCCACAGCCTGGTCAAGGCCACCAGCAGCGGGAGCAGGAGCTCCTCGGTCCCCAAGGACCATCTTGGCAGGGTTTTCCCCGAGGGGTCTCAGCAGAACTCGGCGGTTTGCAGGGCTGGTTCCCCACAGAGCTTGAAACGTGGGCAGACCACCATCAAAGGTGAGTGCTGGTGTCCCTCTGTGCGTGCTTAGTGGCATTGCTGGTGTCACAGCTCTCCTGGTAGGGACAGCTGGAGGGGACTTGGGTGCATGAGCCCTGCCTGGCTCCTGGGTGTGGGGAGGGGACACCCTCCGTGATCTCTCCTGGGGGAGCAGAGCCCATCTTCCAAGGGGAAAAGGCCCCAAACTGGGTGCTCTT
>NW_010103235.1:369-1628 GCF_000699245.1 Pterocles gutturalis | reverse complement strand
TGTTGGACTTGTGGGTTTTAAAGCTGAAGACACCCCAAAATAATTCATCACCTTTGGTTCCCATGGCCTGAGCCTGTCCCCTAAGATCAAGGGCTGGGATGGACACAGGGGTGAGACCAAGCAGAAGAGACGATGGAGACCTACAGGCTCTTCCCTCCAGGAACTGGGTGGCTTTGGGTGGGTGGCCCTAAACCAGAGTCCACCTGAGCTGGGTTTTGGGCTGCTTCCCTGGGGACACCTTCATCTTCCTGCCCCCCTGCTCCTGATGGGCTGGAGGCACTTTCCGACCTTCTCTTTCTGCCTTCCAGACTTCTACAGCTCCAAGAGGAGGATCGTCCCCGATAAGCCGTGACCTGGTGGCACTCGGCTCCTCTGCCATCGGGGACAGCTGCCGATGCCGACGTGTCCTGGGGGTGTCCGTGGCTCTTTTCCTCCACCCCGTGCTGTGTAAGCTGTCTGTATGAAGCAATGTAGAGTCTGTAGTTCCCTATTTATGAGTAGCTCTGGGATCCTGTGGGACCCTCGCTGTGTGCAATGTGTAGGCGTAGCCCCCGTTGAGGCTTGGAGCCCTGCGGAGGGGACAGAGGAGTGAAAGGGACTTGGTGGGACGAAGGCATTGCCCTGCCTGCAGAGAAGAACGAGCATGTCTTCTGCCCTGTGTTGGTGGGGCCAAGCATCATCCCTGCAGCATCCTGCTGTCCAGCCGTGGTCCTGAAGGCTGGCCTTGGAGGACACACGTCCCAGCTACCTGGTGGCACCAGATATTGTCAAGAAAGAGTCACCGGGATGGATTGTAGAGCCCTGGGACAGCCTGGCGCTGAGGACATCCCAGTGGCTGGCACTTCGGGGTGGCCCTCTTCCCAGCAGGATGAACCCAGCGGTGACAAGCCGTTGTCCACGTGTGGAAGCGGAGTGACGCAGGGGCTGCTCCATCCCACAGCTGCTCGGGAGAGGAAATGCTGTTCCCCGGACAGCCCTTCCTCCGGGTGACTCACTGCTGCTGTCACCCATCCGAGATGGGCTACGGACGGTGACAAACTCGCTGGAAGTCCCAGCACTGAGCTCACAGTGGGACCAACGCTGCCTGGGAGGCTTTGGGGTCCCCTGGACTCTGCTGAGCCAAACCCCAACTTTCTGACCCCATTGTGTTGAGCGATGCTGCTTGTCCCAGTGTCCCTGCTTCCTTTGATGCTGACACCAGGCTGGGGAGATGCCTTCTGGGTCCGTGTTGGACTCCTCTAGGAAGGTGTCCTGCTCCA
>NW_010103235.1:0-352 GCF_000699245.1 Pterocles gutturalis | reverse complement strand
ACACGGAAAGAAGAAATTGTAGCTTTTTTTTTTTTTTTCCCTTGGACTTTTGATCCTTTGGGGCTTGGGGGGGGAGAGTGGAACCTCACCTGGCTCTGCAGATTCAAGGGACCAAGGGATGTCCCGGAGTGAAGGCTGCTCAGTCCCTGCTCCTGGAGGACTCGATGCTGTCGGGTCTCAGCACTTTGATGGGGTTCATCTCCTGCTCGGCTGGATTTGGACTCTGGAAACTGGTGCAAGATGGTCCCAGGCAGAAAAAAGGGATGGGGTCGACCTCCCGCCTTGCACCACAATGCACTTTGCTGTCGGTGAAGCTGGCAAGCTCCCAGCACTAAATGTTTATTTATATTTA
>NW_010103234.1:10406-12326 GCF_000699245.1 Pterocles gutturalis | reverse complement strand
CTCTTGCCAAGGGATCCTGCAAAGGTACCAGGTACCAGGGCTTGGGCAGCCTGGCCCAGTGGAGTGCTACCTGGACAGGTTTTTGTTCAGCTCTTCCCTGCTTTGCTCTGTTCTTCTTTGGGACCGAGGGGAGCCTAAAACTGGGGAGAAGGGGACAGTTTCTGCTCTGAACAAGGATTGACATCTGGGTTGAGTGTAATCTTAGACGGTCTGGTAGCTGCTATCCAGGATCTAGGGTTTATTTATGCGACTGAATAGCAGCATCACATGGAAAGGCAAAAGTGTGGGGGTTAATTAGGTGGGACAAGCAGCAAGTGTAATGTTCTTCTGACAGTGGAAAGCCTTGCTAGGCAGTGCTGGCAGCAGGTAAAGTGATACAGGCAGGCAGAGGCTGCACAGACCTCAAGAGCTTTTTCTCCCAGACTCATCCTACCCCCTTCAGCAGCAACCTGTCCGTGAATCCAGCCAGCCAAGGCTCAGAGACTGCAGGAGATTACACCAGCACAAACCTGAATGCTGGGTGCTAGCGACTGCACATGGCAGTGTTTCAATCTCACTTTGCTCTGCCCTCACAGTGAGCTCATCTACACTCAAAAATGCGATGGGAGGAACTGTAAATGAAGGGACCGAGCTGGAAAATAGTGCCAAGCTGCTGCCTGCACTCCTGGCACACCGCATCTGCATGCACAGTTCCCATAATGTGATCTACGGTAAAGATGACAGGCAGCATGGAAAGCGTGGAATGAACCGATTCACCATTTTTTTCCTTGTCACAGAAGTTGGAAGGCACCAAAAGAAACAGCAGGCTTGAGGCAAAGGAAAGGACGTGTGTTGTCCTGGCAGCACATCATTAAGAGGCAGGGGGCACTCATCCTGCCGCAGAATCTGGGCCACTGGCCGACTGCGCAGAGGCACTCCGTGATCATACAAAGGCAAAGGTACAAAGTGACTTTTCTGCAGGAGCCCCAGGAGCTCTTTCTGGCAGGGTTTGGTCCCACAGAGGTGACATAAAGCACATTACCTGATAAAGTGTTCCAGGACTCTTGAACAGACTTGTTTTAATGGCCACGGGGAGCGGTGCTCCTCCCTGCATCCCATGGGTAGACTGAAACAGAGCCCTGTGCTTTGGTTTCATTGATGTAGGTTTAGATCCAACGGCAGGTATTTCAAGGCACTGAAGAAGGTGTTTTGTCTTTCTTTGAAGGTCATGCTTATAAATGGCATAAAAATAGTCCTCTGAGTGAATCAGGGGTTATTTCTATTAGCTTCCTTCAAAGCCAGAATAAAAGAACGGATTTTTTTTGGCCTTTATTTCATAGCTGTTACTCTGATACATTGAAAAAGAAACAACAGGTTTTGCAAAAAGAATTATGAGGAAAAAAATTATTTTTGGATCAGTAGGAAAACTATAAGATCAGAGAAAGCACCATAACAGATGCACTCTCCATGGAGATTTGGAGATTAGTGAGGAGCTTTCTGCTGATGATAAGCTTCTTCTGTAGTGGAAGCTGAAAATAAAAGAACAATTTAATCAGGATTTAAAAAAAAAAAAAAAAAAAAGAAGGGGTTCTGGTGCACATAAAACTTACGTGCAGATGTTAAAACAACCAGGATTTGCAGCTAGCAATCAAACAGGGGTTTGAATATCAATATAAAATGTTGGTTTTGCTGTTGCATTTAACTAAGGCTCATTCTTTATCTGAGTTTGATTGTCAGGAGTAAAATACTATGAACCATTAGTGCTTCTATGACAAGGTGCAGGAGCGATATCTCACAGAGTTGGTATTTTGGGCTAACCTTGAGTTTTTAAAACCCTCTCTGCAGGAGAGCTCTCCCTGCTTGGTGGGAGCTGCAGTCCCCAGGGGTGCAGGTTTACGGTACGTGGGAATCCGGTCAGGCCAGAAATGGGCTCATAAAATG
>NW_010103234.1:0-10393 GCF_000699245.1 Pterocles gutturalis | reverse complement strand
AAGAGGTGTGTGTGAACCCACCTTTAGTTTTACTGACAATGCCCCAGGGATTCAGTAGGTAGAAAGGATGATGGAGTGGTGAAGACAAGTCACCTTTTAGGCACCTCATGTCCAAAAAGATGGAAGGGAGGCTCCTTTTAATATATTTTAGGGTAGTCACAACAATTTAAGTTTTGGGTTGGATTTTTTCCCCATTTCCTTCTCTTCATTTTTAACAGTTAAATAGGAAAATAACAAAATCAGAAAGGGAGATGACTCAAATAGACAAAGTTTTGAAATGGGTTGCTCACTGATCTCATTCTTCTGGAGAATTCTTCTGGTGTAATTTGACTCTTTTCTAATTTTGATTTTCTGCAGGAAGGTAGGGGGAACTTTTGATTTCAGCTCTGCTGGCTATAAATATCTTCTCAGAATTTCTTTCTTCTTAAAATATTGGGAAGTATGCTGCTGTGTTTCCACTTATCTTGATATTTTGTGGAAAACTGCATAATTTTTCCACTTGGAATGGTGCATGCTTGATTTTAAAGGAATATTTTAAAACCATGTGAAGCAAATGACACGTTTGCCTATAGGAAGGAAAGCTGTGATGGACTTAAAGGTTACATACACCCGGTAGGAGTCAAATGCCAGGCTTTAGTAAAATTCTGCTCTTTGCCCAAATACCTCATGTATATACCAAGTGTAATAGCGGTGTTTTCCCCATTTTCTATTAAGACCTTCGAAAGCTTTTCTTGAGATCCAGAATAGCAAGTAGTGTAGGGTGCACACAGAGCAAGTGGACAGTAAAGATTCAAGTGCCTCTTCTCTCCCTTTGGGAAAAAAGGATTTTAATCAGGGTCTGCTGTATTTCAAGCTCTTGATCACATGCCTGTATGGTTAGTTACTCTGTTTTCCTCTGGCCCAATTACTATTTCATTGTTTATCCAAAGTGAGTTGTCTTTCTGAAGAGACTGAGTAGAAATTGAGACTCATGTTTGTATCTTTCCATAGTAATATTTTTACTTTCTCTTCATTAATCTAAAGACGACCTCCATGCAACAAGGATTCTTGGCCAAGGAATTAGACTGTGTCCTTGAAAGTTGCCCCAAGCCCATGTGCAAACTCTTTTGTTTGGATGTGAATCTCAATTTCTACATCTCTGAATGTCTTCACTGAATTAAGTCTCAGTGACCAGTATCTTAAGCTATAAAATCAGTCTTTGCTAAAATTATTTCCTAGGACAATATCTTCATTACTATGGTGAAAGAAAAGTCTTTTAGCAAGGGATTCATTCATTTAAATAGAGATGAATCTTGCAATACTTAGAGCTTGTCCTGGAATAACTGTGGGTTTTGAAATCCCTTAGTAGAGAGCCTGGAAACATAGAATTTTGTACAAATCAATAGCCACAGGATGTAGTTTTGTGCCTCTCTCAGGAACCAACATGAATTTTATACAAAGAAGAAAATCAGAAGAACAAACCAGAAGAACAGAGAGGAAAAAAGAAGAAAATTATACTCTAGCTGAAAGCAGTTTTCTGCTCTGTACCATACTTGCAGTAAGGTGGATCTGGGGATACTGGAAAAGACAAAAGTTTTATTTTTGAAACCTTACTGATGCTTATGCAAAGGAAGTGGAATAAAGTATATAGGCATCATGGTTGATACAGAGATAAAACTGCCAGCTCTAAATAAGATAGGGTTTGAATTAAAAACTTTGAAGTTTTCTGTTCCTGTTCTGTTCTCATTCAACGCATAGCCCTCCAGAAGGTGCAAAATATGCACTGGATTTTAGTCGTATAGAGTTTTGCATAGAAATTGGTCAGCATTAATGGTCTAATGCATCACAGTCATCTTTGAGCAGACAGTAAGCCATGTAGCATTTTGAAAAGAGAGTGGGAAAATGATGATGTCAACTTCTGTGATGTCAACCGGACTTAGGGTATAAAGAGTGACATTCAGTTGCTTATCCACTAGTCACACCAAGCTCTCCCTCTTCATGGTCTACCACTGGGGCACTGGTGCCTGTGCAGGACCTGCATACTCACCATCCACCTCCTTTCTACCGATATACCACTCCTGTGGTGCCACATGAGCAGAGAAACCTCAGAATACAGAACTTATGATTACAAGCGTAATATTGGATATACTTTGACTGGACTCTGCATAGCAGAAACAAAAGCATGTCAAGCTGGCTTTACATCTATTTTGCGTTTTCCTTGTGCACAGCTTGAAGGGTGAGACAGCTTCATGACCATGCTAACCCTTCCAAGGTCACATTGACTCCCAAAGACAGTCCAGGTAAGGAAAAACACCTAATATTCAGCACACTAATATAACAGCACACTAATATTCTGGCTGCACTCCAACACTCTCATTTTTTTGTTGGCTTCCATTGTCTCCATCTTGGGAGGGAGCCACCTTTATTCCAAAGATTTCTCTCAGTTTCAGTGTCAGTTTGACTCGTTTTTGTTGCTAGATTGGGCAATAGTCCATTGGCTATGCCATTGGGTAACTCTGCAGTTTCTTATCACTCATTCCTCTTCCATCTGTACAGAGAGATTGGGTTAAGACAAACAACCCTTCAGGGATGCTGCTGGGACTAGTACCGGAATGGGCTGCGTGGCACTGAGGCAAGATATAGCATAATAAAAGTCATGTTGAGCATTATAAACCTTTCCCACATTTGGTGCCATATTCTGTTGCTCCCAGAGCTTTTGCTTCAAGATCTGAAGGAACAGAAGCAAGAAATCAGCCCGCACTGCTGTTTACAGAAAAGCTGTATCTCACTGAGGAACGACAGCAAGAGAAAGGTTTTCACCTGAATGGCTGAATAGAAAGAGATATCATCAAGTAACAGATTTGTTTCCGCATAGCTAGCCATATAGGGACTTCTATTAAGCACTTTCAAAGCCCTGCTGGGAATATATCCTTGGCCTGCCACGTTTATTACTGATAACAGCAGTGACAGGGATGCTTTCAGGGATGCATTAAGCTCTGCTATTTGGAACAGGGATACACCGTTCAGTGGAAATGCAATGGCCGTGTAACTGGGGTTAAGCCTTTTGAAGAAAAAAGAGTTGTAGTGGCCAGCTGACAATTCACTCAGGTTTGGCATGAGGAGTGCCTTCACAGAGGGTCCGTTGAGACAGGAAGAGAAGCCATAAATTCTTGTAGTCAAACATGGCCTTTTCAGAAGGTTTTGTTTTGCTCTTCTCTAACTTCACTTTCATTTTTCTCTTCTCTGGAAAATTCTCCCAGACCTAATTTGTTGCCATGTTTTATTAATTTTTTTTATTCTCTGTGCAGATACAAGCCAGGGTAATGTTTTTATTACATTATAGTTTCATTTTGGAAATGTTGCTATCAATGTAGCTTTTGTAGAATAGCTCATATGTTTTGCTTAAATATTGCAAACCTGTTTAGATCAAGAAGTAGCATTTTTTTCAGCTTTGGGTAAATGCTGAAAGATATACCAATGGAAAAAAATTGCTTCAGACAAATAAAAAATAACAGTGGATATCTTATGAAGAGCTGTTTATTAGGATTTCTGTCTTGAGGGCTTCCAAAAAGAAAAAATAAAGGGGGTAATTCGTCTTCAGAGATATCTGTTTATTATATTTGCTTACCTCCAAGCTCCTTTGTTGTTAAAGGATAGCAACTGTCTGAGAAGGAAGGAGTGGGGAAGCTGGGGGAGGACAGGGTGTTTTTGTGTTTCCATCTAGCAGATGAGCCCAGTGCTCCTCCAAGGTCAAGTTCAACAAAAGGCA
This sequence comes from Pterocles gutturalis, assembly GCF_000699245.1. Classification (NCBI taxonomy): domain Eukaryota; kingdom Metazoa; phylum Chordata; class Aves; order Pterocliformes; family Pteroclidae; genus Pterocles; species Pterocles gutturalis. Next base: position 6,645 of record NW_010103234.1, on the reverse strand, counting down.
GGAGAGTGTGACACCTCTGATAGATTTGTATTAATAAAAAGGGGCATACTTGGCAAAGCAGTGTTGCTGAAACAGAAAAATATAGCCTCTCAAGCCTATGAAAGTGCTTTAAAATGGAGAGTTATTGTCCAGAGAAAAATGTCTTTGCTGATCACAAACAGATTTCTTTCCTCCTCTGCTGTCAATAGGGACCATGTGCATGCCAGAAGCAAAGGAGGCATAGCACAGTGAAGACTCTGTTCATCCAAATAGATTGATAATTAAGGTACTATCATCTAGATGGCATCAAAAGCTGAATTAAATACCCACATTTAATGTGTATGTAATTATGAACATTAACCCCTCTAGGATGCCTGCCCTGCTATCTCTAGAAATCTGGGGTAAAATCCATACGAAGTGAAGTCAGCTCCCGGTAGATGTTTTCAAGGTTTCCCTGAAGATGCCTTTTCTTCTCTCTGAGCTTTTTCTTCAATGCCCACAAAGCCAGAGTAAGTCTCTAACAGCTTTTTGGGCTGTACATCAGCTCCTGCAGGAGCTGGAGCCACTACCGACAAGATGGGACTGCTGTCACCTGCCCTGGGGACAGACAACCTTCATCAGTAAATCTGAGCTGCCTACTCGCGGTGTGGGGAGACTTCAGGACACCCCAGCAGGTTAAGCAATGGCAGCTGGCTGCTAACTTTCATATAGGGTGGCAACAAGCAGCTTTTTCAGCAGCAGCTGAATGTGGGCACTCTTCCTCTATCCCAGAGCAAAGTCACTGTAATTACTGTGTCCAGCTACCGAGTCTGGCTGATGTCTCAGAGGAGATGCAGTTTGCACTGTATAAACACTGAACAAAAATAATAAATAAATAAATCGTAGAAAACAGGATAATATGTTTTGAGCCCTGACCTTGATTAAGAGTTGAAATAGATTATGGAGGGAAGGGGTGGATTCCCCATTCCTTGATCTGTTTAGTTCAAACCTGAGTGCCTTTAAGGAAAAGGGTTTAGTTTTAGGTAGTCCTGTGAGGAGCAGGGAGTTGGACTCAATGATCCTTATGGGTCCCTTCCAACCTGAGATATTCTATGATTCCATGAAAACATGGTTTAGCCATATATGTAAATTATGGGCTGTTATATAACAGTGACCGGATGACACACGATGGTGGGGATATGGAAGAGGAACAAAGGCAGATGGCCTGGCTGTGGTCCTCCCCTTAACCTAACGAGCTTCTTCAAATGTGATGTTGAAGGATAGGTGGAGATAGCTGACTGTCTCTTGGAGGGCAACTGACTGCAGTTTACACAAAGGGAGATGAATTTGGCACTTAAGTTTTATCAAAAAACAGTTTCTCATTTCAAGCTCAGTCTTCCTAAGCCACTCATTTTGTTTTGATCAGTTAGTGGTGTCAGAGCAGAAGGATGTATCAAGCAGTCCATTCAGTTCACTGAGTTTTTTCCTCGCACAGCACTTGGGCAGGAAATACCCTGTGTTTTTCTGCACGCGATATGAGCAAGTGAGAATATGGCTCTGCTGTGCAGTGGCTGATGTGATCTGAGAAAGGGACAGGGCACTGCCTGGGTACAGACGCACTTCTGTCTGAAAGTACATCGGTGTGGTATTGTACCTCGGGGAACAAGATTCCTCATGGCATCAGGTCCTCTGTGCTTTGCATTCAGCATTTAAAATTCCTGGGGTAACTTGCGAATGCTCTGTGTGTGGGAATGTTTATATGTGGAAAACCTGTTTTTGCTACAGAGCTTCAAGAAGGGAAATATGGCTTTTAAATGCTTTTTGCTATGAGTAGTAATGAGAAAGCCTAAAGGTTTCAGCAACTGGGGATTACGATTAGGAACACAAGAGGTTTGCTGCCTTCTCCTGTAACTCAGTATTTCAGGAAAATAAATAAAAAAAAAAAGTCTGGAAATTAGTCAGGCAGGAAAAGCCTCTTAAAAACAGCAACAATAAAACTAATGTTATAAAATTGAGCAAAGTAATTAGCAGGAAAATCCAAATGCATACAGATCAGCCCAGCCGAATGGAATATATGCAGGAATTAGATAAAGACATTCCTGAGGCCAGCCACATTATTTTAGAGAGACATTGAAGCAGAGAATAGACCACAAAACTTAAGAGAAGACAAGGGAATAGCATTTTTCGAAGAGTGGGAGTGTTGATTTCCAAAGGGTAACTTCGCTTCTGCCTGTAGCAAATGTAACAAACAAAAAGGAAAATAACCAAGAGTAAGCACTTGGATCCCATTTTTCACGATGTGTAATACCTGGTTTCTCAAACAGAAGTGTTGATGGATGGATACTGTTCAAAGTGATTTTTCCCCCAATTATTTTCTGCCACTGAGTGTAATAAATCATTATTGTTCATCAGCACTTCTTTTGTGCAAATGACACGTTCTTGAAATTAAATTGTTGGTGTGACTATCCAACAACTAGCATGTTCTCATAGCCTTTGGCTCCAGTTTTACTGATGCAGCAATTGCAAATGTGCAGTCTGTCTAAATGTCAGATTGCTGTAAATATTTATTTTCAGTGATTCCCATTCTCACAAAGGATTTAAGCTTCCTGTCTGAAGCTGCTGGATCCTGGAAAGCACCAACTGAACACTGTGTCCAAGCCTGCCTAACCTAGGACCTTTTTCCAGTTGTCTCAGAGGAAACCTGGGTGTGCAAAACATGGAGAACAGGAATTATTTGTTGGTTTCTTGAATTTATATCCAGTAATAGCCAGGATGACTTCTAGCAGGCACTTTGAATATGAACACTTTACCTAATAGCAATTAACAATTATACTGAGGGAGATATTTATTCTACCAGTAGAAAGAGCTGGCACAGCTGTTTGACTGCCTTGCACGGTAGCATAGATGGGGAATTTAGGGGAAACAGGTTTGTCAGGTCTGAGACAAAAGCAGATAAAACCTGGACTATGATAACGCTGACTCGATGGAATGATAATCTAGGATTGAATAAAAAACCTTTTGGTTTTGGTTGGGTTTGCATAGGCAATTTGTAAAACCTTCCGAAATCAGCCCAATATCTAATGCCAGGCACTGATTGCATTGTCAGAGGAAGGTGAATTTTTTTCCTGGAATTTTATCCCTGAATTGTAGACAATATGTCCTTTGCAACCTACATATTTAGCATTAAAAAGGAAGGCAGCCTCTGACTAAATTACGCTTTTAATAAGAACATGGAAAAGCCAACTAAAAAGAAAAAATGAAAGAAAACAAAAGAGCTAATTCTTTCAGGTTGCTGAACATGCTTTACTTTGTTTCCTTTTCCTTTGTGTTAGTAGTATTCCTTTAGAAATTCCCAAAGGGCATGTGATTTGAAGACAAACACTGTGCCTTTTTGTTGTAAGCTAATACATGGGATACACCCAGACTGACCCAGCCATGGGATAAAAGGAAATTTTCCATTCCATTACCCTTAATCCTGGCTCTTTAAAAGGTACTACTGTTGACAATGTGCCAAATGTAGCACATAATGAGCCTTATGGACACCCTTAATCCTGGCTCTTTAAAAGGTACTGCTGTTGACAATGTGCCAAATGTAGCACCTAATGAGCCTTATGGATCACAGTCATTGTTCCTCTGCGGTAAAGGCACAGTACAAAGGTTATTGTATATATTAACTACTTCAGTGATTCAGGTCTTAATTAGGAAGATAAAGACTTCAATGGTCGCTTAGATGTTTGTCTTTTCATATATACATATGAAAGAGATTACTGATCCAGCTCTTCCCATCTTCCTAGTAAAGCCACTGAGAATTTAGCACCAATCCCAATAAAACGAAGGTAGGTGAAGAACATTACCATGACCATCCCCAAAGTTGATTCAGTTGAAAAGGAAGAAATAGCTGCATATGGTTTGTGCCTTAACCTACACTGATGCTTTTTAGATTTGTCTCCTCAGCTGATTGTGCCACCAAGGAGATATCTCCTCTAGTGTGGTCTTTGGAGCTCTGTTTTCCTTACCATGTGGCCTATGTGAGAACGGATCATCTGCAAGAGATCTCAGAACACTCTAGTCCCTGAAAAGCACTTTGTGTTCAGTGTCAGAAGGGAGTGCAGAGACGACTTGTTGTAATTTGGAATAAAACCCTATATTTATTATCATTTAGATGTTACTTGTTGGATATATCATAGTTTGCTATTACATATTAGTTGACCTAATGCAATTAAAACTGGAACCACAGAAAGATGGTTCAGTTCTGACAATATTTTCTAAATGAAGAATTGGTCATATATGCTGAATGTTCAAGAAAACTGATGTGTGGGATTCTGTTCTTTTTCTTTGTGTCTTCCTTATCATACAAGCCAACAGTTATTAATACCTTTGTTTTTTTCTTTTCTTTCTTTTTAATGGCTATTTAAATTTTTCTGTGGGAAACACAAATAGAAAAATCCTTCCCTAATTATGTAAAAATCTCTTCCTGTTCCTCACAAAGGCTTGTTGATGCAGATATAGACTTTATATATGTGTATAATGCCATATGTATGACATTGTGAATAACCACAGAAGACAAGGAAGGAAAATGACAGACTTCTGGCACACAATGCCTAATTTTTGGAGCAGAAAAGCTCCATCTGTACTAGAATTAAATAGTGTCAGGGACCACTCTCGGGTGCAGAGGTCAATTGGCACAATCTGGACAAATCTATATTATTAAAATAAGGTATTAAAATATAAAGTCGTAGGATTGTAAACTAATTTAGCTTGGAAGAGGAAGATTACCTCTGGAGGCCAGGTGATCCAAACCCTTTCTCAAATAGGGTTATCTTCAGGGTCACTTGGGTTTCAGAGGGCAGTTCAGTGTCCAGCTGGGTTTGAGTATCTCCAGGGATGGCAATTCCACGACCTCTCTGAGCAACCTGCTCCATATTTGACTACCCTGATGGTGTATCTCATCAAAATTTCTCTTGTTGCATTTTGTGCCCATTTTCACTTGTATTTTCATTGTGCACCTCTGAGTGAGAAAATTCAGACTTTATATTTATTCCTTAACCCCAATTAGATTGTCGAAGTCTGCTATGAGATCTACCACGTAGCTTTCTTTTTAGTAGTCTGAATAATCCCCACTTCCACAGTCCGTGCATGTCATGCATGTCTCCAACCCCGCGACCATCTCAGTGATCCTCAGCTGGAATCTCCCCACTTTGACTATGCCCTTGTTGTGCTGGCGGGCAGTGGAGGGATATAACTGGGCACTACACTGCAAAATTTGGACCAAAACCATGCCAAAGACTGCTCTAAGAGGTTATTAGTGTAGACAACGAAGTTCTGGTGGCTAGGCCTGTTCCTGGCATTAGTAAGATGACATTGGACTGATATTGGAATAAAGACTCCTTCAATGAGAAATGCTTTGTATTGGACAGAGAGGCCGTTTATCAGAGAGCTAGTATCACACAGCTTCTGTGTTACATTATTTACAGCTTTATTCACAGTTTTTCCAATTTGATCCACTACAGAAAGGAAAGGAGCTCAGAGCCAGATCTGATCAAGCATCCACACCTCTGCTCCACGATAAGTACTTGGTACGTAAATGTGAACTTTTTAATGAAGTGTCAAGGTCTTGAGCTATTTTAAGAGCGGACGCTTCGGAGAAGAATACATTTTGAAAATATTGTCTTGAAATGGTAGTTGAGATGCATCATGGTTTCATCCTTCATTGTGGCTAGAAGCCTGAGCCCATTTTGTATATCCCAAAGCACACAGCCATGTGACTCTTGTGATGCAAACGGTTCAGGCAATGGGCTCTGCTACTACAGGCAGGAAAAATGAAAATAGTTTTCAATCACAGTATGGTTCAATGCAGAATGTCAGCAAATTTGACCTCAGATTGTAAAAGGTATGTGCAGGTTTTTTTCAGGTAAAGAGAAAACTTGCAAAATTTGTCTTGGGGGTGGTTTATATGAAAAACAAGGGTAAATAATAACCAGATTGCTCTGGTTTATCACCTGTGCAGCTCTGCTGCACACAGAAAATGTTGTGTTAGAAAATTAAAAAAAAAAAACACAAGAAGAAAGGTTTGTCTTCAGAGGAAAAAAAGGATGGAATAAAAGAAAAAATTTGTCACATAAACAATAGAAAAAAAGAAAGGTTCTAAGTTAGATTTCTTGTTATGTGGAGCCATTTTCAAGGTGGAATTATGGTTAAGCATATTCCCAGGGGACAAGCGGTGTTTTCTGCCCTAAATACTTCTTTTTGTAAACACTTAATGTAAAATATCGTCGGCTGATTTATCAGTCACCTTCACACTTCACTATAGAGGATACTCTGTTTGTGCTTAACAAATGCAAAGAGCTTTCTGCTATATGGGTTGCCTGTTTTTTATGTAAATTTGAAGACATATATTTGCTTTTGGTTTTGACCTTTCTTGGTGGCTTCTGCAGCTGATGAATCTAAAATGACAAGAGGTTTTATTACCGGCTGATATTTCTGCTAAAACTTTGTCTAATTGTAAAACATGAAGGAAAACAGAGGAGCTGGCTGTAAAATTGCTGCACTCAATAACCTCAGTAGTAGCCACTGATGTCAAAATAGGATGATCCATTCCTGGAACAAAGATTTAAAGACCCACTAGAGAAAAATTAGAATTTTTAAGAGTGCAGAAAGATATTTGTCGTGGGTTAAAGTTAACTTAAA
>NW_010103233.1:1184-1386 GCF_000699245.1 Pterocles gutturalis | reverse complement strand
CCTCACTGTCCGTCACAGCGCGAACCACCCACTTTCAGTCTTGTTTATCAGGTTTTGCTCACGCAAATACCAACGGGCTGCGTACCTGCCCAGAGCCCGCCGGGGCTGGGTTGTTTGAAATTCCTTTTTCCCAGGCTGGGCTCTGAGGTTTGGCACAGCGCGTCGGTCAGGGCCAAGGGTGCCACCGCCAGCGGCCATGGTG
>NW_010103233.1:0-877 GCF_000699245.1 Pterocles gutturalis | reverse complement strand
GGGCAGCTCCCAGGGACCTGCCACGGCACCTGCCTGCGCAGTGACCCACAGCGAAGCAGAGCCACGGCCACCGGTGAGCAATCCCTGTGGACACATCGATGTCGTCAGGGAGGTGGGAGATGCAAACCCACCTCCCCCAGCCAAACACCCCAGGAGCTGCCAGGCCAAGGGCCAGCACAGCCGGGCCGGCACAGTTCGGCCATCTCTAAGCAGCCGCACACTCCCGCACGCTCCCACTGCCGGGCTGGAAATCAAACCCTGGAGCGACAGCTCCCTGGCAAAGCACCGCGGCACCCACCAGGGCCAGATGCTCTTTGGCAAAGCCAAAGCCCTCCCACACCTTGCTGCGTCCCACGTTGCCAGGAGACATTTTGCAGCCTTTGGTAAAGATGTACCAGCAGGATTCTGCTGATTAAACACCCTCAGGCAGCTTGGAGGCAGCAGCACAGGCGGCTTCGCTCAGGGTGGGGAGTCTGTTCATCCTGCCCCACCATCCACCCCATGCTGGGCACCGGCCTCGGTGCTCCTGCCAGCCCGTCACCCTGAAATAGGGGTCTGGGGACATGGCCACTTATGCGGGGGGCTGTAGGGGCCAACCTGTATGGCTTTCCAACAGCTCATGAGCGGGGCCCCCCCGGCAGGCAGCCTGTGTCCCCACGGACACGCAAGGTGAGAGGCAGGCGGAAAAGCGGGGGTCACCTCACCGCACCCCACTGCACCCTGCTCGGGCTGCACCCTGGCTGTGCCCACACTGACTCAGCCACCAGCAGTGACAAAGACATGCAGGACACCGCGTCCCATGGGGCAGAGAGCCCAGCAAATAGGGGGAGCCCCTTAGAGACCAGAAAATGGGGGGCGCCCATGGGCTGCACACTCA
>NW_010103232.1:96332-113843 GCF_000699245.1 Pterocles gutturalis | reverse complement strand
ACTTTAAGCAGTCTTTAACCCACGACATCATGTTTCCACCAGCAGCATGCAGCTGGGGACACACGTTGCTGCGCTGTGGTGGTCTCCGATCACCATCGCCATCCCTGCTCTGTTCTTCTGTCTGGGCACTGTGGGGTGGCACTGTGTCGGGGAGGGCACTGCCCTGTCCCTCGCCATCACCCTCAGGCCCCAGCTTGCCTGCCCTCACCTGTGGGCACACTCTGCCACATCCTTTTTTGAAATGCAGGGACAGTTCCTTGAGAGACAGCTGAGCAGGTGTGGGTGAAAGCAATGCTGCGCCACATCACACCCAGACATGACTGCAGCATGTGCCCAGGCACCTGGCAGCACATCCTGGCATATGCCGTGCCCCAGAGAAGCGATGCAAACAAGGACCTGGAGAAAGGCTCATGTGTTTGTGACTTATTCACTTTTCCAACTGCAGAAAAAGTTGTAAAGACCAGGAAGCTGATCCAGTAAAAAATATTGCTTCTACCTGTAAAACGTGTCTTTTCTGGGTCCTTAAACTATCAAGGCTACAACAACATTATCAAGAAATGCACCTGTATTTCACTGCATGGCCATTTTATAAAAGTCTGTTTTTCTTTGTGTGAGATCCTCCCTGCAGCATGAGAAAGGTAACTCAAAACAGACTCAGGAATAATGGGATACAGTCTCTGCAGAGAAGCCAGGGTGACTTTTTATATAAACTTTAAAACCTCAAAAAAATTACACACTTCTTTTGTCTCATGAGGACTGAAGCCCTGAAGACCTGATCCCTAATATGTGAGAAGTGTGAACATGACTTAAATCAATAGTGGCACTCCAAGTTAGGCTGTGCTTGAACAGTTTTCTGTCATGCTTTATATTAAGACTCTGTGCACACATAGTTTATAGAGCCTTATCTGATGATTAATGTCTGCTATAAACATGTATGGATATGTTAAATGTGTTACACATATTGTAGATAGTATTATACATAGATGCAAGCCATTACTGTAGGTAACCTATTGATCTGTTAGTCTTTGTAAAAAAAAAAGCTGTAACAGCTCATTAAAAGTGAAAATAACATGAAAGGTGACCCAGCTTGCCCTAGGATGGAGGTGCTCTCATCACAGGTGTTTCAAATAAATTCTCTATATCTGTCAGCATCTTTCATCACAGTTGTCCTATTAGCTCTCACATAAACCTTTTCTGCTTATCTGCTTGGTTTTGATGGGTAGGAGAAGTTTTTCTTGACTTTATTTACTGTAATGTCCTGAAAATACCCCCACTATCTACCTACGGTCTACCATGTTCCATAGACACCATGCAGAGCTACTCTGCAGGACTGTGTGTATGTAGCAGAAGGCAACATGGGGCAGAACCCCCCTGACCATCTCTGGGCAAGGTGAAGGGGGTGCTAGGAGGGCAGCGCAGCTGGAGGAGCCACTCACCCGTCCCCAGCAGCAGAGCTCCGGGCTGGCAGCTCGGGACAGGCACAGCAGCACCCGCACAGCCAGTGCTGTCCTCTCTGCCATCCAGCTCCCAGGCACTGCTTATGCACGGGCTCTTTAATACTGACAAAGAAGTCTCCTCTCCTGAGAAATACCACTTCTCTCCAGTCTGTGCTTGGTCTGCAGTCTTGGCTTCCCTTTTATTTAATCCCGGGCTGGCCCCAGCACCCTGGGTTGCCTCTCCCCAGCAGTCAGCGCATGTCATATGATGTGGAAGCTGTGGGTTCAAAGCCTCCAGGAAGCCAAGATTTCACGTCTCCTGCTTTCTGGGCTTGTTTCCTAACCCATGCTGTGGAAGGTGCCTGTCTCCATGGCCTCACAGGGGCTGTAGGAAACGAAGAGGCTGAGCCTCAGCAGCACACCTGAACCCAAGACAAAGATGAGGTGTCAGAGACACCCCACTCCTCAGCAGTGCGGCTTGCCTGACTCCCTGCTCAACATGTCAGCTCTCATTTGGATATGGACAGCTTTAACATGTCCCTCTCATGTATAGGGAAGACACACGAATACACATCCGTACAGTAGGGTGCCTATATCAGCTCTGGACACCACTTGGATGCATAAAGCTTTTGTGCTGCCACCAGCATTTAACCTGAATGACTTATGCATGAAGTACAAACAGAGACCTGTCCCCAGCTCTCTCCCTGTCAGCCCACCTCCTCACTGGCCAGGGAACTCAGTACAATATTTTGCCTGCCCCTCGGTTCCTCTTAAACACTGGTGGTCTCATACTTGAAGTCCACCTAAAGCATCTCAGTGGTTGCCATGTGAGCACAGTACAGTTCAGACTCTGAAGTTAGCCCTGTTTCCACCAGAAGGTGATGCCAGAAAATCTCCAGGGGTCCCTACCAGCCTACATTTTTTCCTCTGGTCAATGAAGAAATGCCTATGGGCGCATTTAGTTGCAGAAGTGATGCTGGGCCAGACTGTGACCTGCACTGTAATGTCAAAGCAAACCCCAGGGAAAGGTTCATCTGTGCTTCTGAGATTAGGATACAAATTCTTTTTTAAGTAAGTCCCATGAAATATCTTATTGTTACAAAACACCTGAGAGCACCGTCAGACAAATCCCGCTATGTAGGATGATATCTGTATTATCACTGATAATAAAGTTGCAAAGGCACGACTGATGAGGAAATGCCCAACTTCCACTCAAGTACTGATTGCCATGGATTTTTATTCTATATATGCCAGCATATTTGGAATGACTTGACTGGGGTTTCTGGCTATCTGACCTACAATAACACCCCACCATTTTATTTTATTTATTTTTTAGCTATTTGTAATCAAAACCTGCAGAAAAAGAAAAAGCTGTCACAGCTGTTAGGGAATCTGTGGCACACTCAAAAACTTGAAAAAGAGACATGTTTTACAAAGTGCCCTACACATTCCAGAAGTGGGTTGTTTGAAAGAAGGAATAGAGTCAGCACCAAAATTTAACTTGCCCCAGCTCCTCCCAGGGAAACATCTGCCTGGGACTCACACGTGTCTGTAGTAAGGTAGCACTTGCTCACTTACTCTAGTTTGTCAAAGTTAGTGCAGGACAGCATGGGGAGATGCCATCTCTCCAGCCATTTCAAGATGTATAGATTAACAACTCCACCTCAAAATACCTTCCTCTGGTGAGCCGGGCAGCCAGTCAAGAGCCTGGAGTATGCTTTCATGTGTGGTCAGTATGCAACTCTGATTTACGAGCGAGTGCTGCCTTTTGTACTGATTGCAGAAGCCTGTCTGTTTTTGACAGCGTGATCTATTTGCTAAGTGAAAGATGACTGTTATGTTATACTGCTGCTAAGCAGGAAAACGATGGTAGAATATGAAGCGCTCGAGAGCCAGGAGTTATCCTCCATTGCAAAATCCTCTCTGGCAGGCTTGTGGGATGCTACCGTGTACCGGATGTGCACTTCCAACCCTGTACTGAGCAGGGAGCCAGCGCTCTGGTCCCTATGGGCAGCAGTGGGCAGAGCTAACAGGCAGCCTGGCAGCGTTCCTTGAATGAGTGCAAGGAGGCAGGCTGGAGAGTTGTTTTTCAACAAAGAGATAGTGAGAGATCTAAAACAGGAAAGCCAAGTTTTGCAAACCAGTACAGTGTGTCCTAAAAAAGCAGTAAACACCATTAAAGTGATTTAATGATTTTTATATATGTACAGGCTACCTTCCTTCTGGCCAGACTACTGCATGGCTCCCATATTCCTACGTGCAGCTGGGCATTATTTTGCATACATCCTTCTCATACTTTTTCCTCTTTAGTTTCTAGCCAGTGTGCAGCTTCTTCCCTCTCCCTCCAAAGAAGTCTCCATAAGACCTTTCTGGCTCTACAGCAACAAGTGTAGAAGTAAGAGATGGTCTCAGAGTAGAGAAATGAGTTTCCATAGACTGCTCCGGCTGGTGACTCCAGCAGAGCTATAAGCAGTTAAGCTACTAAAGATGTTCCCAACAACTTGCTCAGCATGATAACACAAGGCTGGGAGCCAAGAGTGAGGTAACACAGTAATTACTTTACCAACACAATAGCTGAGCCAAAAGCAGAATGCAAAGTGAAGCACTTAAAAGTTTTTCTTGAACTTCAGAGTGCTCTGATCAGGCTGTGAAGATGTGTCTGTCCATTGCCTCACCATACCCCCATTATGGTGATCCCCTTCTCATCAGGGAGGCAGATTTACTAAAGGAGGGTGACCTCAGCATCAGGAAGGGGAAGGAGAAGCTGGTTAAGCTCCCACCCCTACGTAAGTGCAAGTCTTCAGGAACTAAGTGCTGAAAGCCTCAGAGATGCAGAAAAATGGTACCTAGACTGTGTCTTAGGGCTGATAGTACTGTGCCTTTGTCTGGTATATTTTGGTTTTCCTGGTCCTTGTGTTTTCTACGAGTGTGCTGGAGAGAGTCACCACTTTTTAGAGAGTTTGGCTGGGTCCTTCTGGGACAGGGGTATCACTCCATGCTCGTATGCACAGCATTCATGTCCACTTGAGGTGAGGACTGTCATCCTCTGATTATATAAAATGAAGTAAATGTAATTGTGCCAACTGATAGCAACTGCAGATCTTACCCAAAGCTCACAGCTAACCTTTGTGTTTGGAAAAATAGGGGCTAGATGGAGTCTGAGTCCTGGTTTGGATTTCTAATCCTTCTATAGAAGATAATGTCCAACCTGATGTGTAGTCTGTATCTTGAAATGTTCTAGGATTAAGGGCCAGCTCTAAAGAGAAAATATAAATTAATGCATGCGCCTGCATAGGGCTTTTGTTCAAATGCAGGATACGCCTCAGTTGGACATCAAGGAATTTGTCACCTCATTAAGACCATCAAATCAGACATTCTTTTGCCTGGCTCTTCAGCAAAACCTGAACTTCTAGATGTGCTCCAGGCACACACACCCTTCCTCGTTGGTCCCTGCAGCTCCACTCTTGGGCCATTCCTTCCAGAAGGGTCAGGGTGGAGAGGCTGGACCTGATCTCTGTTGTTGGCCTGGAGTTGGACCCCATCTCTCTGCTGTTGAACTGTGGATCAGGACATTGACCCTGGAGGTGGGAAGCACTGGTTGGAGGCTGCAGATTTCCACCCACATCCCAGTCTGCCCAGGCTGCCCACTGACAGCTGAGGAGAAGCCGGGGTATGCTCCAGTCTCCTCTGGAAGCTGTGCCCTGGGAGGTTTTGGGACCGACCAAACGGGTGAAGGGACTCCAGTGATGGTGCTTGGGGAACTGGGGCTCCCCTGGGGCATGAGGCAGTGCTGGGTCCCAACACCAGGCCTCCACCTGCCTTCTGGAGATTTTTCTGCATTCATCCAGGCTGGCTTTAAATGTTGGCAGCAGAAGGGCAGGAATCACGTACACTGCCTGACATATTCCTCTGTCAGGCCATTCCTCCCTGCATCCCAAGCTTTGCCTGTCATGAAGCTATTTCTCAAATCAGAAGTGGCACCCTCTTCCATGAACAGTCTGTGCAATGTTTTCTCTGAGTCGCTTAGCAAAGAAGAGAGAAACAAGAAACGGCCTCAGACAGTACCAGGTGGCTGAAGGATGGACGTTCACATTATTTCTGTCCGTGTCCCAAGTGTTTCCATATTTTTCTTTGCCTCTTTCAGAACAGGATGGTTTTATCCTCCTGCTGCTCCCTCTGCTCCCATAGCCAGCAGCTCACCTTTCAAGGCTCTGCAGAACCAGACTGGCTTTGCTTAGGGCATCATCACTCAAAATCCTCAGTCACCAATGTGACATTTCCAGGTATAATATTACAATCCTGCTGTTCAAGTTTTAGCACTCAAATCCTCAGCAATGTGGGAGGGGGAAAAAAAATAAACAAATGAACATATTTCTCTGTTTGCTTTAAAGATGTTTTCACAAATGGGGTGTGGGAGTTATTTTGCTCAGAACGAGTGGGCGCTGGAGAATGGTCCCAACAGTTGGATTTTGAAAGACATCTGAGAAAGAGCAAAGGGGTCATCAGGGAAGCCAGCAAAGAAGAGCCAGTGGTCAATGAAAGCGTGAGCTGGTGAGAGCCTGGCTGGGTTTTGGCTGTGTTGGCTGAAGGCAATGCAGAAGCTTGGATGTACTATGGAGGAAAACAGGATGTGACATGACTGGAGCACAGGAAAAGAAAGACTCAATCAAGTCAACATTCAGACCTGAATGAGGGTTTTAGAAAAACAGAGGGAAAGGGGGTCAGGAGGTGTCTGAAGAGGGAAGGCACTGCTTGCCTTTTCTCTACTCAGTAGGTAACAGCAGGGTCAAATCTTCCTTATGCTTTACACCTATCCTACATGTCAGTTGCGAGTTGGGTATTTGAAGGTGTCCATGGCAGTCTGGTTGCCAGTTCCCACTAGGCACTGAGGTAACGTGGATGCTCAACTGTCACAAACTGACCTTGAAAAATCTAATCTGATATGTGGAGAAAAAAAACCAAACAACCCTTTTAGACTGCAGCTTCAAAGAATGTGTAATGCTCGCTGGCACCAGGCTGGGACATGAGATGAAAGCTGACTCAGAAAGGAGATTACCTCCTGCTGCATGACTTCACTGCTTTCAGGAGCAACCAGGTGTTTCTTGAGAGACTCCCATCCACCCCGACCGAGGACACCCACTGAGGGAGTGGAGGGTAGTGGGAAGGGAGAACAGGAAAGACCACTGGGCAAATTATCTAATTGCAGGAATTGATCAATATGACACACTGCGGGCAGGAACATCTCTGAAACATGCTCTTTTCAGATGAATCAGAGGAAAATTCAAAACAAAACAACATAGCAGAGACAAGGCTAGGATTATTTTTTTAACATTATTTATAACACAGCAATGTCCAATGGTTCTAGGGGCCTCATCTAGGCATTGAGCAGAAGTGCACACAGCTACCCCGAAGTTCATAATCTCCAAGGCAGGAAGGACACTCAAGGAGATGAAGAGTGGGGTTTGCAGATGCACTTAAAGCTCTGAAACAGCAGAGTTTCCCCTGTTTCAGGGGACATGTGTCCTTGGGTCGCACAAGGGTTTTTGAGAATCCTGACCTAAGGGATTTCTGCAGAGAGATGAGGAGTTGGATTTAGCCTTCCCCTGCTCTCCCCATTTCCATTCAGAGCCTTATCCATAATAGCCTAGACAAGTCTTGCCCACACAGCATCAGTCACAGCCTTCTTGAAGGTCGCCAAAAAGTCTGTAGAGGTTTGCAGAACATTAGATTGGGTGACAGGCATGTGGGAAGGTGTCATATGCCAGGAAAGACAGCCAGGAAAGCAGCTGGGATGACCCGAGGCAAACCTGCATCTTCCATCAGCACCGAGGCAAACCTGCATCCTCCATCAGCATCGAGGCAAACCTGCATCCTCCATCAGCACCGAGGCAAACCTGCGTCTTCCATCAGCACCGAGGCAAACCTGCATCCTCCATCAGCACCGAGGGCTGCAGAGCCAGGGACAAGGCTGTTCCTCCAGAGCTTTCCCGGCATGCCTCCCAATCCCTGTGCTAATGCACAGCCCCTTCATGCACAGGCAATTTCAGCATCTGCTCCTTCTCACCATTCCCAGTAAGCAGTTGTCTTGTTTTCGAGGCCAATAACCCATTCCAGTACTATGGATACAGGCTGTCCCCTGCCAGCTGGCCTGAGTGTCCAGACACTCTCCTGGCCTGCTTGGTGAATATAATGGTATATAGGGATACACTCTGGCTCCAGAGAGGAGAGCCTTGCTCCTTGGGAAGTCAGTTAAGGTACTTCTTCCCTTGGAATAAAAAGATCTGCATATAGGGATAATCAGGACCAGCTCTGCACAGGGACAAGCCTTCCCCACCAAGAGGTGAAATTTGTTCTTTAACATAGAAGTGGCCCCCAAAGAACTGTAATGTGTACGACCAGAACCAAAACTGACTGTTTTCACTTGCTGATGCTTACAGATTGAAAAGAAGTGAAGCCTCACACAGGTGAACCCTCTGTCCTCAAGTTTTCTTGTAGAATTCAGTCAGAGTGGCAGGAACAGATAGGCTGGTTTTCAGCACAGAGCACTGACCCCTTCGAAGAAGCATGAGTTTGTGAGAGAGGATTTCAGAGGGTGCCCAGCTATTCAAGCATCGGCACAGGGGGAATCTCATAACATCCTTTCCTCAAAATTTCAGCACTTCCTTCATCTGTGCTGGTGCCTCATTTCTCCAGGGAGGGCTACACAAAGGGCACAGTCAGGTTTTCACTTCAGGACTATCTAAAGGGGAAGCCTAGAGCCAAAATCAAGTGCCTGCTGCAAATTTTGGATTTGCAATTAGCACAACTTGCCATGCCTCCAGCATCCTGCAGAGGAGATTTTGCAGATGGGCAAGGAAGTTAAAGGGGATGGATTAAAGCTTATTGTGTGAGTAAACAAGATTCAGAGGCTGAGCACTTTCAGGCACTCAGAAGCTGCAAGAGGAAATCTTCCTTATGCTGTTCTGCTTCTCCCTGCCTGTTGATCATGTCCCTTTGGGGCTGGTTCAGTAAGTGAAAGCCACAAAGCATCAGCCCAGTGTTGCCTGAGGTGTCTGCAACTCCCGGTCACACTGCCACTAAACAACCATCTCAGGTTGTAGTCTCACCTCTCTCAAATCAACAGAGATTCATAAAGTCACCATTAACCTGCCTCTGGCCTCTCCCTTTCCTGGTCCCACACCTTCTTCTCCACCAGGCTGTCAGCAACAAGCCAGCATGGGATGAGTGGTGGCGAAGCAGTAACTAAATAAAAGGATGAAAGCATTTTAGTGTAGCATTTAATTATTTTTCTTTTGGAAAGCCTCATGAAGCTAATTTTTTGCTTAGGGAAGTAGTTCATACATCCGTAACTTTTAACAAAATTATGTTCAGCTGGAAGGGCTCAGCTCTTCTAAGCAAGGAAGATTTGGTGTTGGTATTTGTTGAATCATCACTAGGGACTAAAGACATCTTTGCAATACATTAAGCAAGCCAATGGGTGTGTGCTATACTGATCTTTTGACATTAGAAAACAGAAATGGAAAAGTGTCATTAAATCATATGATTTGGAGGAGAGTTGACTGAGCTTTGGGCTCTGGGAAGTTTAGCATTCAATGTCTCTGGCTATGAGAACTGGCAGTGCGAGGTCTTGCTCTGGTCATGCCGTGCGGGGAGCCACTATCTAATGCAATCTGAGGAGTTTACTTTAAAGATGCATGTTGTGTGTCTTGAGCTGTCTCCCTGACGTTAAAGCTCCAGATGTGAAGGATGCGAGGGATGTGCTGGTTCAGCGAGCCTGGATCCTTTCTGCAGACAAAATGTCAAATGCTGCCTACCCTACCCTGATGAGCACCAGGTTTTGGGCAGCTACATTGTCCTGGACCTGCTGAAAGACTCCCCCTGTGTTGGTGAGCAGACTAAACTCACTGATGGTTTATATCCACTTGTTGTTTGGCTAATATTATCTCAAGCTGAAACAGTTTTTCTCCTCCCCAGGTTTTTGTCCTGATGACCTTGTAGACAGCAATCCTACCCATCAGGCTTCATTTACCAGGTCAAACATCTCCAGCTCTTTTCACATCTGAGGAGCACCTTGGCACAAGCAACACATGGCAAGGTCTAAGTTACATTTTCCCGGAATCAGGCTGAAAATATCACTTGTGGGCTTGCACAGGCGACCTGTCAGCACAGCTCCCTGCACATGGCGGGAAGTGCAGCCTGGCACCCCCTTTGCTCCCCTCTGAGTAGTCGGTGGCCAGGCCTCTGGTCCCCTGGGCTTCACTGGGGCCTGGCAGCTGCCTGCTGAGGGCAGATGGGCAGAGAGATGCTCCAGCAAGGGTGGTGAGAGTGGGGCCATATCCCTGCTCCTCCTGCCCTCCTGGCTGCAGTGTGCCCTGATCCACCCTGTGGTCACTTGCCTGGGCTAGTGGCTTGTCTCTGGCTTTGTGCTCTTCATCTGTGACCTCCTAAGGAGCCAGCAGTCCAGCATCAGTAAGACCCTCCAGATGGAAAAGTGTTACAGGAAGGCTCTTGATATGCAATGAATTGCCTGCAGATCTCCCTTGAAAAGACTTAACATTTTTGCTTCCTGGCTCTGCTGTAAAAACTTCAGAGATGGAGCATTGTTTCCATTTTTTATCTGCCTTGCATCTTTGTGCATAATGCCCAGTTATGCTGAATCTGGCTGCAAGGTCCATTTGCTGGCCGAGCAGGCATGGAAAAAGCTGTGCAGTGTGAATACAGCAGGTTCGATTAGGGATGTGCAGAGGATCTGTAAGGAGGGCAAACACAAAATGAGCCTGATCACCCACACATGGGCAAGTAGAGCTGTCTGGGACACCCCCAAAAGGCGGGTGTAGCACTGGAGCTAAGGAACACCTGTGCCATTTTGGAGCAGCAGCTAGAGGTGAGGTGGGGACACCCCGCAGCATCTCAAATGGGTTTAGAAGCCCGCGTTTAGGCAAAGGAGTTCCAGAACCCCAGCAACAGGAATGGGAGCCTCAATATCCAGATTGCAAATAAGCAGCCGTACAGTGGAGGCTTGAGGTGCCTGAAGGTAAAGCTGAATCCCACTCGTCATTAACATGTTTAGGACCTTATCCGAAACCTGCCTCTGATATTCATGCAGGCACCCACTGCTGCATGCTGGAAGCGCCTTCTGCCAGGCAAGACTGGAATATTCTCTGGTGTAAAAGAAATTGTGTAATTGGTGCAAAAGTAATTCAAAGTGTTTGAATGCGGCATACTTCTGGTATATTGATGTAATGACATATATTTGG
Source organism: Pterocles gutturalis (assembly GCF_000699245.1). Classification (NCBI taxonomy): domain Eukaryota; kingdom Metazoa; phylum Chordata; class Aves; order Pterocliformes; family Pteroclidae; genus Pterocles; species Pterocles gutturalis. The sequence continues at coordinate 103,150 of NW_010103232.1, read as the reverse complement.
CACGCAATTGCATCTTAAGGAAGTGAAACAAATACGTGCACATCTACTGCAGCCTCTGTGCTTACTCAGCACTGAATCCGACAGTGCAGCCAGACAGCCGCTCACTCTTCCGCAATATTTCCTTTCTGAGCGGATGGCAGAGGAAGGCCGTGTTTAAGCTGCTCTGCGGCATGAGCTGTGACACGTGCTGGAGTCCTGGTCTGCAGGCTCCGAACCTGACCACGGCACGTTTCTCTGTTGTAGCCTGAAAACTTGGGTTTCCTTTGGTGAAAACAAGTGGGGAGAGGAGTTCTCACCTTAAGATGATTTCAGAAAAAAAGCCGGGCAGGGACCTGAATCCAGGAGTTTAAAAGCAGTCCCATCTTGAAATTTAGTTTCAATTACCACAGAAAAGTGCACCTGCACAAACTTTTTGAGACTGACACCTGCACTGTGCCCGCACCGTGCCTGCACCCATGGGACCAACCGTATTCCCATCCACAAGTTATGGGCACTGCCTGACTGCAAAACGGGCCGGTGCTCATCCCCCTCTGCTCACCCGCAAGAGGAGCTGTGCCATCTAATGGCTTGGGAAATCTGACTGTTCCCTTTCTGGCATAACTCCTGACCCACTGTATGACCAAAGTGAGCTTATACAGGAGCTCCAGCACTCATTCTCTCACTTCACAAAATAGGATGACAATAGCTACCTTGGACATGGGGAGAGGGCTGTAAGGATGGAGCTTCTGCTGGAACACAGACAGTATATTGCTTGATACATTCACAGACAGGATTTTAGGACACAATTCTATGAGTGAGAAACTCAAATCAGCACTTCCAATTCTCTAGTCCCCAGTCCTGACCATGAACATCATGAATCCATATCTTGCAAAAAAAGTACAGCCAAAGGGAAGAGCTGTTTGATTAAACAGCCCCTGTCACAAGCACCAAATAGATCACAGGTGCAAACAGACCCTAAGTCCAGACCTCAGGAGCCAGTTGCCCAGATGCCTTTGAGGATCTGGACCTAAGGGCTCATTCCAACCAGCTGAAGTCAATGGGACTATCCCTATATTTAAGTTTTTGCTGGATGACAGCCAAAGGCTCGACATCTAGCAGAACTGGCTCTCATGATGCTGCATTCCTCAATAGCTGGGAAAGAGAGCAAAGCAACGTATAGCAGAAAGTGTCCATCCATATTAGTGGGTATTAGTAACCACTTTTAAGGGCCTAATCTATGTAAAAATGTTTTCTCTCCGACATCAGCAACTTCCCAGCAAAGGCAGGAATTTCCCACGGTTGACATACCCTGAGCAAACAGAGGAGCTGAAACAAAGTGCTGGATAATTAGCTCGGAGGGGAGGCGTTCCCGCGCCGCGCAGGGTAACCGCCTCGCGCAGCTGCGATGGGGCTCTACGGAGTGACCTGGAAAATAGACCTAACTTTAAAAGTGCAGAAGGTGAGGGTTTTAGTTGTGCCTTTTTAATTTTAAACAGCGCTGCCTGTGGCTTTACAGCTTCATGTAAAGCCAGGCAGACAAACCAAAGTATGAAAGGAGCCTTATTAAAACACACCATACATTATGTATGAACTTGAACTCTTCCTGACCTCTGAAGTCCTGGATCCGCCCCAATCCATAAACAGCTTGGGCCAAATTTTGTGCTGCTGCAGTAAGTAATTTGAATAAAATCACAAGCTCTTATTTTCTAGACAGTATCCCCAGCTAAGAAAACTCAGGGTGCCATTTCTTACAAAGATGCCTATCTCAGAAATGTACCTGAATAATGTAGCTTGATGTAAACAGTTGTCTGTAGCTACAACTCCACTGTAAACCAAAGCACTGCCCCCTTCCAAGCAAGCTGCTAGCATTTCTTCATTGCCACTCACTAGAAGAAGTATATTTAGAATGGCAAATGTGTAAGTGCAGTTAGAGCTGTTTCAAATATTCAGCATGAATACGTGATCTGGTACATCAGTTCTTGGACCACAGATTCTTTAACCTGATCTTGATTATTACAAAAGGCTCATATTTAGCTTTGGATTTTCTTTTTTTTGGATGAACTATGCATGAACAGACTGAGCCCTAAGGTTGTTTGCAGGCTCTTCAGCTCAGCTGTTTTCTTTTCCTGGAATATGACAGGCCACCCAGCTCACAAGGTGTTGCTTCTCTTCCCTGATTCTCAGCCTCACAAGTTTCGTAAGTCTGAAATGTTTTATTAAATATTCTGGATTATGTGCAAAGTATCTTCATTAATATTCAAACAGACATTCAATGCAGGGCAGGTAGTTGGCTTCTCCTTGGAGCTGCTCAGAGCCTTCCAAAGCCGCTGGTCCCCAGTTCCTCCCCCACCTGACATCTGTGGTCCCTGTGGTTCTATGGACCAGGAATGGGCAAAGTGAGTGTTTCCTGCCTGCTCTGCTCAGGAGGGATCAAACCCAAACCCCTCTCACAGCCTCACAGACTTGGTACAGGATCAGCTCGCAGAGGAGGAACCAGCCCTCTAACACGGATGGAGAGGCAGCTCCAGCTGAAGAGGTGCCATTGGGGCTGGACTGGACATCCCTTCTGCAGGCGAGCGAGCGGCTGTGAGCACGCTAAAACCAAGATTTGCCTTTTCTCCACCAGCACCAGGCTGTGGACTCTTTGATGAGCCTCTTTGGCTGCAAATACTTCTCTGAAGGGTGGATGTTTGCTGGATGGGGCCTCGGAAAGTTAAAGCGGAGGCTGAGTGGACTGGGATGGGTTTCACAGGTGGTTTATGCAAAACCTTCCCAGTGAGTCACAAGCCAGTCAGCAAAGTCACATCATCAGTGCAGGAAGAGTTTCTGCCCCAGAGCTTGTCCCCGGCTACAGAAGTGAAAGAGAGAACTAGTGAGTTCTGTTATCCGGAGACAATGAGAGGAAGCCTCTAAGACACTTCTGAAAATTCAATTAAATTGGAGGCACCTTTCACACAGAAATATTTTTAATGTAAATGAAGGATATTTGGCAAGGTCTAGGCTTCTGAGATATTGATTGATTCTTGATTGGTTTTTTTGAGTGAATTAAAAACACTTCAGTGGTGAAGCATAACAGGTAATTTGTGAGTTTGCCTGTTATGAAGTGCAGCCTGCAAAAACAAAATATAAAGTGTCTCTGGAAATAACCATCACAGCTATGATAATTGCTGGCAGTGTCTGTAATTCCCGGGAGCTGTCTGGTACTCAGCTTTACATGAAATTGATTTGACTTTGCATTTACTTTTCTATCGGGGCTCAGGTGATTTGAATCCAGGCTCAAATTAAGTATGGTTTCCCTTGTTGAGATGAAGCAATGTATCAAATGCCTACGGGAAAAGAGCAGAAGGGAGTTGGAAAGCGCTTTGTTCAAACTTTTAATTATTTTACTTCATTCACAGTCGGAGTGGCACAATGATATGTTTTCATTCAATCACACCAAACTTTCAGTACACTGCTTTTTTTTTGCTCCAGCTAGCACACCGCTTACACAGCAAGGAGTTTTTTTCCCATGATGCTCACAGATGTGAACTCTGCTCCCCATGCTTCAGAACTGGAGGCTGAAACTAAAAAAAAAAAAAAAAAGTACCCAAATGCTAATTTCTTTGCCTGCAGACCCAGGTCCTGAAGCACCGTGGCAGCTCTCAGCTTCTACACCAGCGTCACTGCAGACTTGCTCGAAAGTGCTTGCACAGTAGAAAGCACTTTTCCCTGGACCTCCCAGCTACCAAGCTTCATCTGAGAAAAAAACACCAAAGTTTTGCTTACACATATCCAATGAATAATTCAGCTCTGTGTAATGGCCACAAACATATCAGGTTTCTCTTTTGGGGGTTTGCCTCCCAACCCCAATGGTCCTGCTGAGCAACCTGCCATGCTCATTGACCTTGCAGCTTCACACAACATAAAACCTTTGGAGGACTCCAAAGGCACGGGGGCTGTCCTCGCCCTGCCTGTGGCTTTGCAGGGGAGCTCGATGGCAGGACATGGCTTGTCCTCGTGTCTCCGTCATGCTGAAGCTGTTCTGAGAACCACTCTCCTTTGGCACACTTTGGGAAATTGCCTTTAGGAGGTAAAACACAAGCAAGGATGCAGAGGTCAGCTCCAGCAGGTGAGATCCAGACACCACCCCAAAGAGAGGGCATCTTGCATCCACCCCCACTCCCTTACTTAGGAAAGGAGACAGGTAAGCAGCTGCTCATGTCTCTGCTTGCTGTGACAAGAGCAATACTGGAGGAGAGCAAGAGGAGGTCTTAAGGGAGGGCAAAGACTGCCATTCCATCCCAGGCACCCCCCACCGCTCTGCATCTGGCAGCAAAGACAGGGAACGGGCCACATTTGGACACTGCCTGTGTCAGAGGGACCTCTCAATGTGGCTCTTTCCTTGCCACTGGTACAATTTCCCATTGACTTCGCAGCAGCTTCCATCTTTGGCACAGGGTTCTTTTGCTCTGGCTAAGCTGGACCTCAACACCAGCCTCCCTGAGCTCTGCCCATCCTTTCGTGAAACAGGAGTGAAGCCAGAGCTAAGCAGAAGGTAATACATCCAGGCTCTCCAAGGGCAGGAAGAGTCATAATCATTGAAACTATTTTTGGAGGGATCTTTTAGCTTTATTCCCCTTTGCCCCTCTGAAACCAGAGAACAGAGCCAAACACCCAGAGGGAGAAAAGGAGATAAAAGGATTTTTATTCCTAAGGGGAGGAGGGACCATTGTCAGAGTCTCAGCGAGAAGATCAAAAAGAGCTACACAAATCAGAGGGGCAGGCTCTTTCAGTCTGGAGGAATGAATTGCGAGCCTGCAAAGTACCTTAATAGCACATTTCTAAGCCCCACACATCTGTTAATTACATCCCACCAAACTAATAGTGCATCAGTGTGTCTTGTTAATGCATTAGAAATCGCCTTCAAATTTTGTGAATCTGTGATAAATTGGGCAAGGGTTTTCCCTGTGCAAAGGGGACTCAGTAGGTGTCCCAGATGTGGCAGCAAAATGATCCAAGCAAGGGACTGAGCCACTGGTGTCACCTCTTGCGCAGGAAAAGGCTGGTGAGAAACTGTGTAAAATTTGCTCAGCTCTGCCATCCCAAACAGCTTATAGCTGCATGGCTTCTGTGTGCGTATGCAGCTAGTCCACAAGGATGTCAGCCTCACAATCTGTATGTTTTTCATCAACAGGAACAAAGACATGTGAACAGCTACTGGCAAGCAGCCAGAACTTTCACCCATCACATTTTTCACAGTCATTTTTAATATGACCTCAAGAAGACCTGTTTGTTTTGCCATAAAAGGCAAAGGATCTAATCCCAGGCAGTTTTGTGCTGATGCTTCTAGTTTGGTAGGCGTAAAAGCTTCTGCCTGAAGGCATTAGCAGAGTAAAGGGAGCCAAGATTGGTTGTGTCCTGGTGCTTCACAGGATAAGAGAAGGAAAAAATTGCCCATAGACCCAAGAAGGAGGTGTGGTACTTAACACATCAGCACTTGCTAATAAATGCTACCCAGGCTTAGATATTAGAAATGTGTGTGTTTGCGAGCATGTCTGGTGACAAGACAAATGCAGTGTAATTTATTAGTGGTGGCTGCGGCACAACCAACTGCTCTTTGCCCCTGGAGAAAGTAAGAAGTGACGCCAGTCACAGTTCTTGCCACTTGACACATGGGACATGCTTGAGAACTCCCTCCCAGTCAAGAAGTATGCATTGTTCCTGAAACAATGATGCTTAATAGCTAACACGCAGTTCAGGACCAGTTAAATTCCATAGAGCAGGTCAACAAGCCCTGTACTGAAGTCAAGACGGACTGGTCCTCAAAGGATGCCCTCTTAGCTCACAAGCAAGCATCAATAACATTCCTTTTTCACAGCTCCATCCCTGATTTGCTGAGTGTCCTGGAGAAATCTGCTTCAGCTACGTGTGGTTTTTTTCCCTTTCCTACTTTTTTCCTGTTCAAAATGTAAGCTCTCTGGAGTTTACATCTAGCACAAGATACATCTGTGAACTTCTATGAGAGAAATAAGTGACGCCTACAGTTCAGTGCTAACTTAGAAGCACTTCCCTAGAGGGAAGTTGATATTGATACTGAAAGATCCATTTTTGTAAAGACGTCATAGGCTACATCAGCAAAAAGTTTGCTTGCCTGTGATGCTGGAGCAAACATCAACTAAATCTGCAGATTATCTACACAATGGGATAAGGTAGAGTCTACCTTGTATTTACACAGTTGTCTTACACATGAGCTAGACAAGCCAAAGGTTTTCTGGTTTGGACTCGTTTGAAAAAATGTTCTTACAGTTTTGAGTTACACTGAAAAATGACCACCAAAAAAGCAGAAGACATCATGTAGAGAGTTGTAAACAAGTCTTCAAAGGGGGAAAGGGAGGTGGGTGAGACCAGTATGCAATGGCTGGTGTTGGAAAGCAAGCATACAGCAGTACAACATATGCAATTAATTCTCCAGGAAAAGTTAATCCTTGTGAGGTATTTCCTCCTTCCAGTGCTGAGAACAAGGAAAGCTGGAGTTACTGGTTGCAGAAGTTCCAGATGTACAAGACAGACCTTGATGGAGGTTTGTTTTAACTGGCATGCTCCCCTTTTTCATACGTGTTCCCCTTGTTTGCTTTCATGGATTGCTATTTGGTTGTGCCAGTCCATCACAGCTCTTTGTCCTTTGAATGACCCGTGCTGCTATTTCTTAAATTTCTTTAAGGATGCTTAGTTTTCACCTGGAGTGAATGACTACACACACAAACTGTCATAAAAGGTATTTCAATAGGTAAATATATAATACACTGACAAAACTGGAAACACTGTTGCTAAGCTGAAAAAATAATGCACATTCTTTTAGA
>NW_010103232.1:89123-96301 GCF_000699245.1 Pterocles gutturalis | reverse complement strand
GAAATGTATTTGTTTAGATAATAACTTACGCAGAAAATTAGCTCGCTCAGAATTATGTTGGACAAATAGTATTCTGCTGTTTTATTTTCTATCATAGCATATGCAATTTTAATTCTTTTGAGGTCTTTGGAGTGATAAAGTTCCTGAAATACTCCATTTATGTTTATTTAACTCTGAAAGGGGCAAATGGAATGACCTGGTGAAGACTGAGTCAGTTGTGCCGACTTTGACTGAAGGGAAATAGGTAACTACTGCTACAGGACTTTACTGTGAGGAATTAACAAAGTTTAATACAAATTATGTCAAGCAATTATTTACGAAAAATAGGCCTGGGGTGCCCCATGTGATATTTTTAGGAATATACAAAGGTGATTGATAAGGGTAACTGCACAAATATGCTATAGACTTCCACTCCCATAAACCACTTGATTTACCATGCACTTCCTAATGAAGAAGCTATAGTGATAGATAACCCTTAAGATATACATTGAAAGGATAAAAAACAGTGACGTGTTAAGTCTCAAAATGTCATGGAAGACAAACAGAGACCCATTGTTGAATGCGTGCTTTCCTAAGGAAGTCTTGCAAAGGTCTTCCACTTGTCCAGTCCTCAGGGACATTTTTGCAGATGATTGCAGATAACTTTTCCAGGTGACACAAAAACAGTGGGAGAGGTGAGAAATGAAAAGGGCAGGACAATCTGGATAAAGGAGATCCATAGCAACCCAAACTGTGTGTAAGCTGGGCATAAACAAATGATACATCCAAGATGGCTGAAGGTAAGGTCCTGTCTGTAGATGGCCAACAGTTCAGTCCTACCCTATCTGAGAAATGAAGACACGCACAAAACTGGGGGGTGTTGTGGCAGGGGTGACCAGCTGATATCCTACTTCCATGAGATGGCCAGCCAGCCCTCATTAGCACTTGGCTGAAGAAACTGTGGGGTCTCAGCTAAGATTGCAGAGGTTATGTTCCTTCTGTTTCTGAAAACAGCTGATTATTCCTGGAATCGCATGTCAGGTCTCCTTCTCCTGAAGTTGGAGAGAATTCAAAGAACAACAAGCATGATCAAAGGTCTGGAAAGCACACCTTTCAGTGGGATTCAAAGATGTTGGTCTCTTTACCTTGGGTTTGAGGAGAGACTTTTGTCACTCTTCATAAGAGTTTTCATAAGGAACAATAATTTGACAACAGATTTTTTATACCCTCATAGACGTAGGTATAACCAGATCCAGTGCCTGGAAGCTGCAGCTGGGGAAATCTGTATTTGAAATAAGTCATGATATGGCAATGTTGAAAGATATTAGCCACTGAAATTGCTTATTGAGGCTTCTGATGGAAAATTCATTAGCTACTAGTCTCTTTAAAACCAACACTAATATTTCAAAATGGGATATCCTCTAGGTTAATCACAGATTCTAGACCTGGAGCAGATGCTAACTGAGAAGCAAGTGCTAAGCAGGTGATCTAAGCCATGGAAGCAGTCTGTTCTGATCTCAAAATGTAATAGATATTACATGTTGAAGTTCTATATTCCAGAGCCATACTCACCACCATACTGGTGGATGTGGCTCATCTGCATCCTGCTCCTCTGCCTCCTCCCCCTAAACAATTTCATATCAGCTGTTTCACTTGCACAGATTTTCCTTTCCCTTGCCCTTCCCTCTTCTCCATCCTAACATTTGGTCAAACTCCAGAAGCATTTGACATGTATAATCCAAACACTTGAGATCTTTGGCCATGGCAAAGATTGACATAAATAGGTAACTGGTGCAGGAATTGCTAAAAGAGCAAAACATTTGTTACTGATAGAATTTTTCAAAGACAAACCCATACTTTCGGGGTGAGACCCATCTGCGCCATGTCAGACACAAAGGCGAGTTGACTTACACACCAGAAGTAACCATTTATCAGCGCTGAGTCTGAGAGGCTCCTGGAGGGACAAACGGCCAGTCCCACTGACGTACCCACGTACATCCATGGAGCATCATGCTCAGCAGCTGGTGCACCCTCTGGATGCTCGTTGGTATTTCTGGGTTCCTCATGTGTAAGGCAACCTAAAAAGCTTGTCTGAAGTGTAGGCTGGAACAAGTTTTCAGGCCTTTCCCTGCTGCTGTCACTGACACACTCTGGGCCCTGTGGGAGACTGTGATAATCTCTCTGTACTTCATTTTACCAAATACCAACAGGCATTTTCAGCCCCTGGTATGCAAGTTGCTCTATAAGTGCAAAACACAGTATTATGGAACCAAATCTGTCCACGGATCTCCTTGCTCATTAGGGACTGCTGCTTTGCTGAAGCTGGTTACAGCTCCATCGCCCCCTTCACAGGATTTCTCTTTTTCCACCTCTTATTCCACTCATCTCTTGGCTAGTTTGCTTGCAGGTACTATAATGTGAATTCTGCTGCACGATTCATTGCTCAGAGCTGGCAAAGATGTAGATATCAAGGTTCTCACTGGTGGCTTTTTTTGTGTGGATGAGGTTTCCAGCTCCACACTGTACATTGCCACTCTCAAGGAATTGGATGTGGTGATGTAACTGACAAAAAGTCCTCCAAAAATGCCTCCTGGAAAGAGAAAACCCCCTACTCAAGGCAAAGGTCCATCAAATTAAAGGCTGATTTTCTGTCTTTTCTCAACCTCTCCATTGCTTCATCTGACTCCTTGACCTCTGCATTGGAGTGAAACTGGTCCTGCCTCTCCCAGGTCTGGAGTTCAGGGCCAGTTGCTGTAACTGCTATGGGAGGTGGCAGCTCAGACAATGTGGAGAAACCCCGTGGGTATTTCAGCTGTGCACATCTCCCCTTCACATGTACAAGCTACAATGCGAAAGACACAATTTGGACAACTCAGTGAGGGTGGATTTCAATGCATGAGGCCAAGGGCATATCCTGAAGTACAGGTCATTCTCATTGACAAATTTTAAGTCCCCATTCCAAAACATGAGTACATTTTTTTTTTTCTAAGAAAACAGCCACCAGAAATGTATTTTTCTTCTCTCAGCCACTCTGGCCAAAATTAACCTCTGCACGCATGTAGAAATCAGCCCAGAATAGACATACAGAACAGAAAGTCCCAAAGAGTTAAACTTGGACCATTGTATAAATAACTGCAAACAGGGATATGTAAGGCAATCGTCATAATAATGATGCCCAGAACAGCCAGACGACAGACAGGAACCAAGTAACCTCTGAAATACCAGAACAACTCTGCAGCTTGCTACAGCTGCTCTGATTTGTAGACCGCAGTTATTCTAACCAGTTAGGGCATTTGATGTTTTATATTATATTATATTGTATTGTATTATTATTTCTATTAGGGATTGTTTGGCTGTTTAAAAGAAGAACAAAGTCTCACAAGAGCCTCAGTCCCTTGCAGAGGGAGCATATGAAAATCTTCTGATAAATAACAGTTGTTGAGAGCAATTGCTTAACCCACATACTGCCTCATACAGAAATGATCATCCAGAGAAAGATTTTAAGATCTCAGGAGAACGCCTCAGAAAAAACAGCAGGAGGGATGGAGGAGTGGGGAAAATGGTGTACGGAGGCTGGAAACTTCTGCCAAGCGTCGCTGTGCAACTGCTTGCCTGAGTCAAGTGGTTTTTCTTTAAATATTTGCAGCATCAGGGCCTGGGTTGGTAACGTGAATATTAATGTGGTACATCAGCACCTTCTAAATGGGTGCCTAAAGCCTTACAGGGCTCTTCATGTCTGTGTTCTTTCTCCTTCACTCTCCCAGCCGTCTCCACTCCACGCAGTTGTACCAGGTCATTTTAAGGGGGAGGGGGAGGCTCATCTGGAAAACTGCTGCATATTTATAATAAGACCATCTATTACACCAGTACAGGATGGAATTGAAAACATGTGGTGCCCTGGGAATGGCTGTTTCTTTTTTTAGGCCTCTTATGCCCTTCAGAAATGTCAAGATAGAGGAACGAAAATGTCAGGAAACTGCAATATGCTTACTCTAAAGACCTCCTGTCGGTGACGTATTTATGAAGCTGTTGGAAATTTGATTCACACCGAACACAAGAGAGCAGGTTTTAAAGACCAACATTAACAGAGCAGTCTGCTAAAGCCAGTAGTCCTGATCTCCACCTCGGTGGGAACTTCTGCTGCTTGGACACAGATGCCCCTGCACCTCAGGAGAAAGCCCCCACTCCTGTAGAAGCAGTTTGATGCCATTTGCTTGTAAAGGTCTAGAGGAATGTCCCCACACCTTTGCTGCTGTGTCTGGAGAGCTGGGCCTCATAGAATCATAGAATGGTTTGGGTTGGAAAGGACCTTAAAGATCATCTAGTTCCAACCCCCTGCCATGGGCAGGGACACCCTCCACTAGCCCAGGTTGCTCAAAGCCTCATCCAGCCTGGCCTTGAACACCTCCAGGGATGGGGCATCCACAGCTTCTCTGGGCAACCTGTTCCAGTGTGTCACCACCCTCATCATCATGGTGGTGAGCTGCTGCAGTGGCTGGTGGTGGAGCAGCTGGATGGGACAGTCCGGCAGGATTTGTATGCAGTTCTTCATGTTTAAAAACCAATAAATGTGATCAAACAAAACCGTCACCTGTCAGCTCTGGGACAGTACTCTGGAACTGTTTCCCTGTGAGCATGCAGCCACATGGACCAGTTACAGATGTCTCGAAAGTCCTCCTAATGTTTTGCCTTCAGCGGTTTAGCCAGAGCTTCCTTAGGGGTGGTCGCTTTTTAAAGGCCCAAATGTCAGCATCAGTGTGGTACAGTGAAGGCACAGCGGGTCCCACAGACTGTATAAGGCCAAGCATGAGTGGAGCAACCAAGCCCTCTTCCCTCCCAGGACAATAAACCCCACTGACATCCAGAACCTGCTGAGAGATTGACCTTACAGAGTACACACCAACTGGCAGCACGAGTTGCCAGTTAGCTGAATCACCTCTGGTACAAGGCAGATTAAATCCACAGATCTGCATTTGAAACTGATTGCAAATATGACCTGCCGGTGTCTCAGATGCAAAGCCCTGGCTGTGCTCCGGCAGCAGTCACTTGGCCACCGTGCTGGAGCTGAGCCACATCAGAGCTCACGTCTGCAGGCCTCTCCCAGTTCCCTTCCACCTTCGTGGAGAGCAGATCAGAGCCCTCAAGGGATTGATTGGTGGCTTTTAAATTCTCGGGCAAGCCCCAGTGGAAGAGACACGGGAGTCAGGATCATGGTGTCATCCCAGCTTTAGGAGGACAGGAGCATGCACCTGGGTGGCTGTGCTGGACTGCCTGCACCACAGGGCAGCAGTAGCATCTCTTTTCCTTGCTTATGGCCAACAACACAGTCCAAGAGGAGGAGGCTTCCAGAAGGAGGCTGGAAAAGATGGTGGAAATATTTCAGCAAGCTTCTCTAGGTTTAAAATAAATTAGACTTATCAAACATAGTGGTTTGGTTGGGGGTTTGGGGGGGTTTTTGTTTGGTTTTTTTTTTCATTTTTGGCAAAACTTTCTGGCAAGGAGCACAGAGCTGTGACCATAATGCAATTCTTGTTATGGACTGCATTAGAGGAAAAGGATGTGGGAGGTCTTGGAATAGAGAAGGTCTGGGGAAAACAGATATGCCCTGTTTCCAAGCCCAGAGTCTAGGATGTGAAGTGGAAAAGTGGTAAAGTGTGGACAGATTACAGAGAGCCAAAATGTTGGACCATTTTCAGAATAGGGCTGAGAGAGAAAAGATGGATCAAAGAGCTTACCCCTTGAGCAAGGAGCTCAGCACCTCTGACATGCTGGCAGGACGGACTCAGCAGGTTACCTCCTGTTTGCAGCTCACACACACATGTGAGATAACTTATGTCTACTTCAGTTCATCATGCTGGGGATGAGAGCCCTGAAACAGGTGCTTTTCCCAGAGCAAGTGGATTTGGGTAGCTCATCTGCAGGTGAGTCTTGAGGCTGTGCCTCCAGCAGGGATGGGACCATGCAGGTCCCACTCCAGACCCTCTTTGAGAGAAAGAGGCAGAAAAATCATTTTGGAACTTGGGGAATGATATAGTGGGCAGAGTGTGAGCAGGGGACAACAGCTCAGGATAGTTTTGGTTCTGCCTCTAAACACTGGTGTGCAGCTCAAATTGCTCCTAGCTGCTCTCATCCCTTCTGCATGCCCCTGCTAGCAGGGGGAAGGACCATGCAGGAAGTCATATGGCAAAGGAGGGTAATAAAATAAACACCAATATATGTAGAGCAGGGAGCAGAGAACAAAAAATGGATAGAAACATGATATTGAAAATAGGAGTGACAGGAGCAAAAAGGGATATCACAGACTCCTGGAGAAGATTAGCATGTGAGCAATGGTACCTAAAAATTCAAACACCCCACGCTTCTGCTTGCAGGAACAGTCTCTATTGGTCTTTCATGTATGTGCGTCTCTTCTCCCACCCCAGAACCAGTTTGCACATTTCCAAATGCAGTAATCCTTTCTGCTGGCTGTAGGTGGGGGGTAATAAGCTTTAGCACTTTGGGCTCCACTCAGTTGTCTGACAGGTGGGGAGAGTAGGAGATGATAGAGAAAGAAGGTAGTGGCTGGGACTGAAGAGACTCATGCTGGAGATGAGGAATGACAGAGAAGAAGGACATGGAGAAAGAAATTGTCTGAAATCCAGTCAGCTCTTGGGCATGCTCAGACCCATATGGATCTCTGTGGGTGGTGGTAGTCTATAAATTTGGATATAAGAAATACCAATGAGAAATGCAGTGACCAACCCCCTTTGGTTCCATGGCCCAGGAAAGGGATGAAGCATCTCCTGTGCCTATAAAGCAGTTTGATCTGGACCCGCTGTGCACTCGATTGCCTCAGACAGATAAGACAGTAATTCATTTTCTCATTGCAACTCCAGGCTCCACCAGCGTTATGGTTTTGTGTGGGGGGTTTTGTCTGGTAGCAGGGAGGGGTGTAATGGCTCCTTAAGAAACTGCTAAGAGTTCCCCTAGCAAAGTGGGGGAAGGGGCACCACCATCACGTAGCCTCTATAAGGAACTGATTGAAGTGTCCCAGCTCTGTCCCAGCTCAGATGGATCCACCCCAGGCCAGGGCTGAGCCAATTGGCACTTCTGCGAATAACATATTTAAGAGGGGGCACAGAACAATGGGTTGTCGCGGCCCCGGGCAGGGCCCCGCTCGGGAGGGGGCCGGTCCGGCCCTCCAGCAGCCTGCTTGGCTT
>NW_010103232.1:84498-88803 GCF_000699245.1 Pterocles gutturalis | reverse complement strand
GGGACCCCACGCTGGAGCCAGGAAATACTGTGAGGAGCCCTCCCCTGAGGAGGAAGGAGCAGCAGACTGACTGCCCCCCCCATTCCCTGCCCACCTGTGCCAGTGGAGGGCGGAGAAGGTACGGAACAAAGCCTTTGGGCTTTGGGACAAAGGGAGGGGTGGGGGAGAAGTGACTTTTGTGTAAGATGTGGTTTCTCTCTTTCAATATCTTGCTTCTGGTTGTAAATAGTTAATAAATTCAGTTGTTTTCTTGTCCTTCACGAGTCGTGTTGGTTTCTCGCCCGTGACCCTAAGTGGTGAGTGAAACCTCCCCGTCCCTGCCTCAGCCCACCAGGTGTTTAGCAAAAAATTGTCCCCGTTTTTTTATAAACCACGACAACCAGTGATCCCAGTCAGCTGTCATGAGGCTTAACTGTCACAGACTTCTGTCCAGGAAGAAGAGAAATTTGGCCCATGACTTGGGGATAGCGTGGCTCAGAGCTGGGGTGAGGAGGTGGTGGGTTTTACTCTTTGCTTTGCTGTGGGTTTGTAGCCAGATGGCCATTGCCCTTCTGAGAAACCCTCTTCCTTCCGCTGAAGCCCCAGCTGGGTGGGTTATATTGGCAGGAAGCCTCTGGCAAATCATTCCAGGATGAAATTTTGAAAATCACTACAGAGAAGCAGAATTTTGCATTCCCCTTCAGAAGAGATTTCTGTTGTTGCATCATCCCAGACATCCTCCACCCTTCGTTCTCAAAGGCTGGGGTAGTTCTTCTGCTGGCTTGGGGGCCAAGTGTGTTGCACAGGGAGATTCTGGGGCAGATGCAGCCACCAGTGGTGGATCTGCAGGCTGGGAGCACTCTCCCAGGGCGAGGAGGTTGCTGTCAGCCAGCTCTGGGTCACTGCCGAGGCAGATCCACACTCAAGCACTTCCCTGGGCATTGAGCAGCCTGGACAGGAACAGAGAGGAAAAAGTCTTGCACATAAATCTGGAGCGAATCATCCCCAGGCAGCTCCCTCCAGCATGGCAGTTACGAGCGACTTACTCAGGTCTTCAGGTGGGGGTAGGCATGCTCCTCCTGGAACAGGCTCATGCTGCTTGTAGGTACTTCATCACACGTTCATGGCAGGTCTTAAATTACCTTGCCAGAGGGAAAACCACCTGGGTGTCTGAAGCCTTTGGGAAAATATGACCTTTGGCCTTTCTCTCTTAATTTCCCTTCTCTGCGTGCTGGAGATAACCATGCTTATCTGCCTTTGCCGAATACACTGAGATTTGCAGAAGAGAAGCCCTGGGTACGTGACAATCGTCAGCATCATCCTCATCATCCTTTTGCTGAACCCCATCAGGCTCAGGTTGCTGAGAGTCAGCTTTGCATCACTTTAACTACCTACGCAGGGAAGAGTCACAGCCATTGCAGTCTCCCTAAGCTGCGGAGGTGCCACTAAAAATCCTTTTCAGGCGACTCAAGCCCTCCAGCAAGGTTTACAAAAAAAAGTGCAAGCTACCAGCAGAAGTGGGTACGAAGCGAGCATTGAACAGAGTGTACAGAGAGAAGTTAATATTTCACAGGCATGTCATGAAATGTAAGGTTTATTTTTTTTTCTAAATTAAAATAAAAACAAGGCCAGAGCTCTAGCAAAATATGGAACCAGGGAGTTCTGTTTTAGCTTTGCAGCAAAGTTCAAGTTTGCCTTTAATACCAATTAAATCTTTTGCTGTTGAACGAGAAAAAGTATCAGCTAAAAGACTGTCTCTGCCTCCAGAGCTTTTGATGTGGTTAATCTCTGGAAAGGAGAATTTGGGACTCAGATTCTGCAGTGCTTCTCTTCACTATCCTGGACTGACATAAATATGAAACCTTGTGCCAAAAAGTAACAACAAAAAAAATATTTTTTGTGGGTTTCTGCTCCAAAGCTGAGACGGGAATAGACAGATTGATTTGAGGCAGGTGATGAGTCTCCAGGGTGCAGGACCGACACAGGGCACAGCCACGAAGGGGGACACGGGAGTGAGCATTGCCCTCATTGCCTTACAGTGATGCCATCCAGAAAGAGGTACAAAGGTGCTGGTGCTGACAGATGCTTTTGCAATATGCCTATTTAAATAAAAGCACTTATTGGATGCAGTTCTCAATTTACTTGAACTAAGATGGAGACTGGAGGAAGGATAAAATTCAAAACGAGGAGTTAATGCATTTAGAGGGCTAGAACCTGCACCACTGGGATAAAAGCAAACTTAGTCAGTGACTTCATGGCAACTCAGCAGTAAATCCGGAGTCACTGTTTTCTGTGGAGTGCAGATGTCTGAATACCATCCCTGGATGGGAATAAAAGGAAATGCTGTTTACTGTGAACAAAACGCATTATGAACAAACTCTGACACGCCCTAAACCAACTTTCTTTTGAAAGCAAGAGAGGGTTTCATTAAAAGCAAAATTTGTGAAAAGAGATTTACAGGATATGTGGGAACTTGCTTGAATGATTTAAAATTAATTATAGCAAGGGGGAGGATGTAGAAACACGTTATGTTAGGATGCCACTGCATGGCCCAGGCAAATGTTTCTGAGACTGTAAATTCAGCCTCTTTTCTTCCCTTCCCCCCCTTATATATGATTCTTCCCTGGGCTTCCTGGACACTGGAGCAGATGCACTTACACATTTGAAGAGCAAAGATGATTCAGTGATGCAACGCTCCCCACTAAAGCTGTATCTCCCTGTCCCCCAACTCATTCACACTGTCACGGAGCAAAATGCTGAGCTTGCTGCTCCTTAGAGGAGGAAAAAAGCTCCCATCAATTTCATGAAGCTTCTCAGGTTAGAAAAGACCTTAACCCTTGCCAAGTCTGCAGCCTCACAGATATCAAGCAAAGCCACCAAGGAGATGGCAAAAGTGTTGGACAAATGGGCTGCTGGTGTCAGAGCCCCAGGTGCCATTGACCCCACTCTGCCCCCGCTTGTGTGCCCCATTCTTCTCCCTGCAAGAGCTCTTTGTCTGGGTGCCTGTTTCCCACCTTCTGGGAAGGTGGAGGGCACCAGAGGCAGCCTTGTCCATCCCTCTGTGAGACAGTGGTCGTGGCAGGACTGCTTGTGAGGTGCCATGAGACCTGTGCCAGCTATGGGACAGTAAAGAATGTCCCCGTGGCGAGACAACCAGCCACCAGCTGTTTGCATCTCCTCTTGGGCTTCCATTTAATTTTGGTCTGCTGGTGTTTAGCTTTTCTCTTCTTGGGGGAAGTGGTATAAAACTGTGGAGCAAAGAGGAAGCACAGCTTCTGACGTGATTGGGAAGCAAGGGAAATGGGGCTTGCTTTTGTTGTGTTTGCTTTGCATGTGCTCTCTGAGGAGCAGAAACCCAGCAGCAGAGGCTTCTTCAGCAACCGCTGTGGCTGTGCTGAGTTGTCCCCATTTATGGGTATCTGGTGCACAGCACCCCGTACAAGCCTGACTGGGGCTGGCCTTGGTGGCTTGCATGAGAATTGCCCTTCAGCGGTCTCCCCCACCACCCAGACAGTGAGCTGCAGACGGGAAGCAGGTTAGCAACAAGAGCAGCAGCAGCACACCCTGCAGAATGGAGTCCAGGCTGAGCTGTAGATGTTGACACTGTCCTTGCTCTTTTAGCTCCCATCATCTGGCTGGTGAAAATGCACAGGTCTGGTCACCCAACGCCTGCTGATGCTGGGGGCTGTGGCAGACGTGGAACACTTTGGAAATGAGACCAGAAGGCAGGAGCAAGTGGCAGCTGAGAGTAAACTCTCTTCTTCCCACCCTCCTTTTTTTTCCATTTATTTATTTTGCACTTTTTTTTCTTGGTCATGTACAAATAAATGCTAGTCCCTTACAAGTCCAGGATACCTTCCTTGAGCACTTTTTTGTCCTTACCATTCCCAGAAGTGAAAAAAAAAAAACCCAACACGGGAAGATAAAAATTGGTTTGATTCAAGCCCCTGTTCTCCAATTGCTTGAGAACAGGAAGTGCTTTGTTGCTTATGTGTGTTTCAGTGATCTTACAGCATTTTATCTTGCCCAGATTGCTACTCTGACACAAACCAGTGATGGAGAAGGACTTGGTCTTTGGCCCATCCTCCCCTGACAGTCCCTTAGTTCTGTTACAACACCATTTTCAAACAAGCTAGACATTTTCTCCTCTATCCTCTTCTATCTTATCTGGTCTTTATCATCTGCAATAACATTATTATCAGCCAGAGTGTTTGCAGCGATCACTGCAGAACATATCTGAGGCTCAGCAGATGTACAGTAGAGCTGCGAGACTTTTCTCCTGCAATTCCTTTCCCATTAATTTCCAAATATTTCGTTTTCTCCAGC
>NW_010103232.1:60100-84484 GCF_000699245.1 Pterocles gutturalis | reverse complement strand
TTCCTGCTGTGAGCTCCTCAGAGGGCTGATTCACCCCTTGGGCTGCGCCAGCTCGTGTGAGGGAGCCCGGCGCTCGCCAGCTGGCAGCCCCTCCAGAAGCAGATGAGCTGGCCTGGAGAAGGACTGAGGTCAGGCTGGCTGGAAGAGCTGCTCAATTACTATTTCTCCAGGGTTTACTCCAGTCGTGGGGCTGGGAGAGAACTTGGAGAGAATTTAAAGCACCTCTGCAAGAAATCCAAGAGAGGAAGGGTAGTTTGATGGGTAAAGCGCTAACTTCAGATTTGGGAGAGAGAAATTCAGTCCCTTCCAGTGCCATTTAGCCCCTCTGTGCTTCATTTCTTGCTCTTCTCCAGGGACAATGCTATTCCTAGGAATCAAAGACAGTGCTCAACTTAGCATAGGGGCTGTGTAAGTCCTGAAAGACAGTCTAGAGCTGAGAAAAGCCATGGTCTGTTGCATGTTGGAAAGGCCTAATGCAATTCTCCTGCTGACTCCAGTTCCTGCTGACCTAGGGAAGGGGCAGCAATGCTTCAATTTCTTTTTACCTCTACACTCCTTCCAGGCATACCCTCTGCCTTGTGTTCACACTCCACTCCAGTTTTATGGTGGTAAGTGGTAGGAATGAAGTCAGGATCAAACGCAACTTATCAGACAGATTTTCTTATTGTTGTTATTTCTTTTTTGGAGACAGAAGTCTTGCCTGGAAGGAGCTACAGGACAGTGAAAATCCATAACCAGCTCTTACACAGACAGAAAAAAAAAAAAAAATCAATTAAAGTACTTTGCTCCTGACAAGTCATGGGAGTTTGAAACCCTGAAGAAGTGAGTGAGGACATGATGACCCTGTGGAGATGACCTCAATGTGTGGAGGAGTCTCCCCTGCAGAGCTCTGCTGCTGTGAGCTCTCTTTGAGCCTTTTCCCCCTCTTCTGCTCGTTTTCTCTCCTAAAAGCTCCTTCTGTCTGTATAACCTTCCACACATCTTGATTTTCCACTCACCCCATGCCTCAGCTCAGTATCACCCACCCACCACCCCTTTGCAAAATGCGGTCTCTTCTGCATTTGGCATAAAGCCATCCCGCAGAGGGGACAGCTGAGATCATCTCAGAGATCTTGGCTTTCACATGACAGTTCAATGGCAAGAGAGCCAGAGGCTGTACGAGGACTTGGAAAGAGGCAGCTTGTTTTTCTCCTCCAGCATATGTCTGTGTGGGAAGAAGGATGCTGATCCACAAACAATCTGCTCGCAGTTTCGTCCGCTCCAGGCAGGGCTGTGCTGGGGACTTCTGGCCCAAACTCTGTCTCTGAAGAGGCTGAGGCGGGTGCTGTGGCAAGCTCTGCCATTGCTTCGTTCCCAGTGTGTGTGGGACAGCAGCCAACCCGTCCTCTGATCCTGCCGGGGACTCCCACCCTTCTCCAAATGTGCAGACCGGCACGGCATCCCAAGTCCTGCTCCTCCCCAGGCTGGTGCATTTGGCAGCCCGAGCCTGGATCCCCCAGGCTGCCAGAGGAGCGGAGCTGGGAGGGGTGCCCTGGGGTGCAGTGAGTGCAATGGCTCCATTCCCTCCTGGGGACAGAGCATCGATGCTGGGAACAGAACACATGTGCCATAAGATGCGCTTGTGGCAGGGCTGGCAGGACAACCTCCCAGGGGCTTAATATCTGGATCAACACCAGCCATCCTTAGTCATGGAAAACACCCACCAGAATCGAGGGGAGTTCACTGACCCAGGGAGCGGAGCTGCTGCCAGGCCGATATTGTAATCAAGTCTTGTGTCTGTGCACCCATAGTCAAGCTATATCCATTTTCGTCTTTATGTGATGTCCATTTGAATTTTAGACAGGGGCTCAGTGAAGTTTCCCTCCATCTCTTTCAAGGGAAAACCTTCTTATTAAGAACCAGGCTAATGCACTGTATCTGGGAGCTATATAATCACTTGCATTCCAGGAAAAAAATATTGTATCTATCTTCTTTCCTTACTTTTGATTGATCTTTCTTTATTTTCTTCTTATCTGAGCTCCTTGATCCTATCTCAGAAGTATCACACCAGCCAACTCTTATCACTGTTAATATTAAAATCCATGTTGTAAAGACCTCTCCCTTTCCTTCCAGAACATTATGTTTGCTGCTTTTCCTCTAGTTCTTGCCATGCCGAGTACATGCCCAGGCTGACTGTCAGGACACTGTTGCTGATAATATTCAGTATTTCAGTTGTGGGTGCCCCGTCATTTGAAGTGTTCAAGGTCAGGTTGGACAGGGTTTTGAGCAACCTGACCTAGGAAGAGATGTTCCTGCTCATTGCAGAGGGAGTGGACTAGATGATCTTTAAAGGTCTCTTCCATCCCTAACCATTCTATGAATCTACAATTATGTGATTTCAGTATCGTTCTTGAGGGATTTTCAGTCTTCTGGAAGA
Source organism: Pterocles gutturalis (assembly GCF_000699245.1). Classification (NCBI taxonomy): domain Eukaryota; kingdom Metazoa; phylum Chordata; class Aves; order Pterocliformes; family Pteroclidae; genus Pterocles; species Pterocles gutturalis. The sequence goes on along the minus strand of NW_010103232.1, from coordinate 82,068 downwards.
ATATTCCAGTTGGGACTGATTGTCCCTTAGCTTTGCAGTTCCCCTACAAAAGGTAACAAATAACTGTTTTTTGTTTTTTTTCTTTGTTTTTTTTTTTTTTTTTTTTTAAACTCCCATCACATTCATTCCTATTTGTGCAGAATATACATGCACAGATGTACAGTTAACAAGTAGAGTTGTTAAAAGCTCCTGGATGCAACATTTCTTCTGAGTGGCCAAAGGAGTTTTTCCCTCCTCTAGAGAATTATTTTTTTTCTTCTAGAGAAGCATTCTGGAAATGTTACCCTGGGCTTCCTTATCCCCAGGCTGAGCTACATTTCTGCATGAGAGTGTCCCTCAAGATCATTCCAAAAATGCTACCATTGAGTTTATTTAATCTAGACGAGAAATGTGGGGGGATTGCAGATTCACACTGCAGTGGGAGGATGTACCAAAGTCTTTACCATGTCCACAAAAGACAGAATACACAGTGGTCAGATCAAATTACAGAGAAGTTTTAATTTAGGCATTTCTAATGGTGAAGATAAGCCTGGTAATAGATTGCCTGGGCAGGCTGAGGATTACCCATAGTTAGAGGCTTTGCGAACAGGTTGGGCAAATCCTTGCCCGGAATGGCTTGGGAGAGGATCCTGCCCATGGGCAAGGCAATGCAATAGCCAAACTGCCAAGGCTTTTGTTCCAGCCCTGCTTTTTATGCTTTTACTGTACAGCCTGAGTGGAGAGCTCTCGTGGCATGCTGGAAGGTCTGTGGATGCTGAAACGCTTTCTCTTTGGGGGCAGGTCTCTCCAGGAGTGTGCTGGAGCAGGGGCGTATTTTTTTAATATGCATTTTAAAATGAGTTGTGTACGCAGGTCAGGCTCCCAGGGTACAAATTTTTAAAATCTGAAATCCCTAATGAGATGAACTGTTATTTCTAGACTTAAGTAATAGGCTGGTAGCACAACAGGAAGTTGCCTGGCACTGCAAAAACACTGGCAACTGGGATAAACCATTTGCAACTGCTTCGTATTTGTTGAATTCACTCACAGTGACTGGGCACAGTGTGTAACTCTCAAATGCAGGTGATACTGGAGCATTTTCTATTATTTCTTAACTTTTTTGTTTTTCCTTGTAGCTGAAATGATGTTCTGCAGATCCCTCACAGTTACCAGATGTGCTGTCCTGCCGATGCAGCCAATATGGTGCTAAGTGTGTGTGGACCAGGGCTGTTCCCCATCACAGACAGCTTCACCTGAAAGGACAGTCCACAGGCAGCCCGGTGGAAGGATAGGGAGTCCAGATGTCCGTGCTCACTCTGGGCAGCTATTTCTGCCACATGCATGCTGTTGCTTCAGCTCCTTTGCTGAATGGCGATGCAAGCTTTCCAACATTGAGAAATACCAGAATACATCTGATCTAGGGGGCTAGTTGTGGTTAGAGATAATTTTCCTCAAGTATTCACACACGCTCTGCTGTACAGCTGGGATGTTTGGAGAGGGTAAAAAGAAAAGCTCACAAACACGACTGAGGCAACATTTGTTTTTTGAATGTTAATGAACGCCTGCAGGGCAATGCTCCTGCTGTGTGCTCTGCAGCTTCTGCTCTGCTGGAGGAGTTCTTTCCCCAGTTGTTGTCATGAGCAGCACCTCTAGAACACCATCTTGCCCTGAGGGACATCACCAAGGGCACCAAACTTCCCTGACGGTAGGGGAATGACAGGAAAAATTGATTGCTGTAGGAATTTGGGGGCCAGCCTGAGTGAAGTCGATGGTTTCAGTTTAGTGAAGGCAGTACTGGGCTGGTGCTGTTTGAAGCATTGCATCCACAATCCCTGGAAAAGCATTAGCATTCTTATTGCGAGTGAAATATTTCAAAAATGTGCATGATCAGCTGAAAGCTCTGGAGATAAAAATACATTAACTTAATGTGGAAAATGTAATTCCTGTATTTGTTCTTGGGACTTCGAGCTTTTACGATGGAGGACATTGTGGAGCTTTCCTTGACAAGTTGGAAATTACAGGGTTTGTTAAGCAAAACATGAGATCTTCATGCATGTACTGGCTTTTATAGCCATACTCTTGAGATCAGAAGCTGCTATCATGCGTCTTGCCATGAAACCTGTAGCTGTGGTGGGTAGGCAACGAAGTGTCCCTCAGCCCAAGCTTCTCCAGGCTGGCAAGATGCAGATTGCTACAGCCAGGCCTGGCTCCTGCAATGACCTGTGGGCAGCATCACTGCTGCTGGACCACAGGGATGTGCCGGCCTTTAACCCGGCTGACAGCACAAACGCTGCGGATGCTGATGGCTGTAGGTGGAATGCAATCAAACGCTTCAAATACACCTCAGTGATTGAATCAGCTCCCTGATAAATGCTGGCTGGGCGTCCCATGATACTACAAATGCAGTAATTACTGCTGTGCGCCATTTTGCAATGAAATATAGTTTATCTGCATTAGAAAACACCATTCTGCTGTCAGCTGTCTGCAGCCCCTTGATAGGCACCCGTGTAAGTGAGGTGTATCTTTGAGACTGCCTCTGCTGCACTTGAACAAAACAGTTTCTGTTCTGGCATATTAAGTCATTTCTTTCTTGTTTATGAGATTAGGAAGTGTTGGGAGCAGCTTTCTGGATAAAGCTCTGGCTGAACTGAGCCAGAACTGAGAAGAACTGATTTGAAGGGGGAAAAAAAGGAACCATACAAATAGCCAACGCACAAAACTGAAAACAAGAGCTGACTAAGGCGGTTTTTGCTGCGCACAGCCCTAGAAACACAGATGTGTTTCAATGAGTGCGATTTGAGACGGGATGAACTCATCTGGAAGCCTTGTTTGTTCCTTTCTGCTCCTCCACCCTCTGGCCACCCCCAGGAAAACAGCAGCTGCCACCGCTCCAGCCCCACAAGCACTCCTTCCTAAATGCTCCCTTTCCTTTCTCTGTGCCCAGGGGTTGTGTACAAGGACACAAGCCTTTTGGTTTCTACCTGTACATCTGAGGACAGCAGGATGGGGATGCTGAGGTGCCACAACCCCAGCCTGCTCCGGTTGCCCCTGAGCAACTGGGAGGCACCTAAAGCTGGTCCTTGTCATGGATCTCGTTTGGTTGATGCTGGATGGAGGAAGGGTTAGTTCCAGGTCCAGGAGAGATGTCGTCTCCCTGTTTTCCTCCTGCGGCTGCAGCTGAGTAGTGCTTTGCCGAAGCAGGGAGACATGATGAAGAACACTGCACTCTCCTCCAGCAGCTCAGGGACCCTGTCTGCTGAAATATCTTGGAAATCTTTCCTCCTCCATCAGATGCAGTTAGGGTGGACCAATATTCCTGGGTTTTTTTGGTGCTGGGGGAGGAATAGGACATAGATGGAGCCACAGGCAGCACGATGGCTTGTGCATCATTTCCTTAGGAAACCAGGCTAAAAATACAAAGGGGAGTAAACATGAAGTAAGAAGAGTGACATGCTGGGGAAGTAAGGACAGAATAGGAGAAGTACCTAAAATAAAAGCAATCTGGAAATAATAAGGGCAGAAGTGACGAGATTCAGCACAGCAAGAAGTCCATTTTCTTTAGGCAGGCAGAAATCCAGCACTGCGTTAGGAAGGTGCCTGCTGCTGCAGTCGCAGTGGGCACTGCAGACAGTGCACCAGGACTGCAAACCCAGGCTGCCTTGGATCACCTTGGGCTCTGTATCAGGATCAAGGGCCAAATACTTTCCTCCTCTCACCCTATGGCTCATCTGTGAAAGTAGGAGCTGCTCCATAAAAGTTGTCCCACTGCCAGTGTGGGGATGCCCAGGTCACTCTGTGGGAGGATGGCAGGCAGGGTTCAGATTTACCACTGAAAGCATTTCATGCACACTGGCACTAGACAGAATGCATTTTTATTTTTATTTCCTTTTTCTGGGAACAGGCAAGATTCAGTCCACTTGCCTAACCTGGAGAGTGGTCTGTTCATCACTCATGTGTTACCTTCCTGCAGGGTCAACAGCCCTCATGGCACAGCCAGACACGTGAGGACCAAATGGGTCAGAAAAAGGGGAAAAACATCTAAATGCTCTTATGGATTTATTTGTGACAATGGATTTCATTATTACATTATCTCTCCCACTCCCCACCCCCCTCCTCCACAAAACGGGCAATCGCATCTCAGATCTCGGCAATAATCTCTCTGCCATGCTGACAAACACAGCAAAGAAACGGTGTTTGTTGAGAGCTAAGAAAGCTTTGCAAACATTGCTGATTAGCCAGATCTCCCAGCCTGCAAACAGAGGGCAAGTTCAGCTGGAGGTGATGGGGAAATATCCTAGGAAAAAAAAGGAAAAAAAAATTAGGCACTATGGTATGTTTTTTGTTGTTGTGCTCTTGCTTGAGACACAGTGTCTCTGCTTGCCTTGACGGTATTCACCAAGTATAATCTTCACACTTGCACAAAGGACTTCGGCTTTGCTTGTTTGAAACAGCAAATGGTGCAGACATGCCCGGGGGTGCTGGAGGCTCAGCCGCTGGGCTTCGAGTGCGGGTCTCTGCCGGCACAAGGCACATGCTTCTCCAGGGCAGGCAGCACCTCCTGAACCTCCATCTGCCTTCATGTCCTCGTGGAGCACAACACACCAACACCAACAAACCGGTGCTTTTACAAAACAAACCTTAAAACTGCTGTTAGCTGTGTGCAGGTCTGGCACAGCTGTGCTGCTGGTGCCCTATCCCACCATGCTGCCTGGGGTCAGGCTCCCCGGGGAGGCACCGGGGTACCACGGCACTGCCCCTCGCTCCACCACAGAGCTTACATCTAAGGAGCTTACCTCACTGTGCGATGCTGCACCAGGAGTAGGGGTTTAGGTTAAAAAAGAGGCACTGTGCGGGGCCCCGACACTTCCTGAGCTTCAGTGGGGTCATTTTTTTGCTACTTTCCACTTGGTGGCTGTTATTTCTCCATCCTATCCCTTGCATCCTGATTTTTTAACACCCCATTGCATCCTTCTGACTTCTGCTCACTTGATGATCCCTGTCGCCTCACCTCTGGTGCCTGGGATTTCTCAGGTGTTCTGCCCTGTGCTGCAAAAATAGCTAAAAACAGTAAATGGGCAGAGACCCCATCCACAGCTCCCTTGACCCCGACGGCTGATGGCCGCCTGGGGATTTGGCTTGTTGCATAAGCCACAGAAGTTTCCTTGGCCACGTCAGCCCCTCCTGTCATCTCCTGCCATCTCCTGCCACGTCTTCTGGGCAGCCCTGCCTGCCAGCACTGTGGACTTGCTTGTGCCCCAGGCAGCACCTCCCCTTGGGTGCTTTGCTAAGCAACAGGACAAAAATGTGGGGAATCACAAAGCTTATGGTGCTTGGGCACTTTATGATGCTGGATGCTTCCTAAACCCCTTAGCAGGGATACGGTGAGGAGTCTCTCTCTTTGTGAATGAGGTACCTGCTTTTATGGGTACCTGCTCAAACCGAAAATCTGTTCTAAGGTGTATTCCACCCTAGGACACCAGTATAACTGAACTGGAAAAGGGCTGATTTCCAGCTGACCCCATAACAACTATCCTTTCAGAAATTATGGAGAAAAATTTTTCACTGGTGGACCAAGTCAGTAAAACTAGCTTGCTTAGGAAGTGCAATGTGGAATAAAGGTTTATGATGAGATGTCACCCCTTTTTTGTTAAACATATATTTCAAAGAAAATTCAGGTTTTCAGAAGCTTTCACAGCAAGTGCCTGCTTAAAAATGTATTTTTTTTCCTTAGAAATCCAGTACTTGAAAAAGAAAACATTCTGATAATAAGTGTAATGATTTCAATTTGTAAATGATGACTTGATACATTAGGATTGTTTCAATTTGATCACTAAATGGCCCTTGATTTTCTCTATAGTCTGAGCTTCCAAGAAGCACTTTGAGTGTATGTTGTGATGCAGCGATAGGAAAAACTCTGATGCTTCCTAGGCGATGTAGCCCAAGGGAGGAAACAGAGAAGAGAGAAAAACCTTGAGGCATCTGATTTCCCACTAATCTAAAAAACTTGCTGTTTTCATCCACAAATTCCACTCATCAAATAATTTTTGAATTTTCTCTCTGTTTTTCACTCCTCCCTAAGATTTCAAGGGATCTAAATAATTTTGTGGAAATGAACCGAAGTCACTAACACCCAGGATACGTTACTCTTCAGTTGTTCAGAAGTCCAAGGAGAATGAGATGTTGGTCTTATTTTCTTGCATCATCACAGGTAACACAGGAATAGCTAGTTCAGAACAAAGGTTTAATCACTCCATCTCTAGCCATTTTCTGGTTCATCACAGCAGAATCCATCTTTTTTGAACAACAACAAACAGCAGTGGCTTACTCTGTCTAATGGATGTTGTCTCTTCTTCACCACTGTTTTGAAGACTGATCTGACTTGTTTGTCTTCTGATTTTCTGCCTCAGGCTGTCACTATTAATCATTATCAGAGGCAGGACAGGAGGAGGGCTGGATCTCCCCCCTGCCCTAGCAGTGCTATACCCTTGTTCTTCACCCCTCAGTGTGGCATGCTGGCCCATGACCCCTGGGGAGCTCGATCCCTCAAATGATGCCACAATCTTGTTGCGAGCATCACTGTGGCCATGTCCTCAGCCAGGGACAGCGGCTGATGACCATTTTCAGTGGCCTCATTCATTCTCCCACAGATCAACAGCTTCCCAGACTACTGTCGGATAACTGAGGAAAGTTGCTGAACATGGGCTACCACCTTCCCAAATTATTTCCAAGGAGGATGTGCTGTCCAGGAGGAGCAGAAGGGAAAGGGGTAATGTACCTGGGGAAGCAGCCCTTGAGTTGCTCTCTCTTGGCATCCATTGAGCATTTTCATTTCTGGGGTTCCCAGGGAAGGTGCAGCTCTGGTGCTGGGAGCTGGTAGGACCGAGCTGGCTGTCCTTGAGAGGTTCATTCACGTCCCCTCCAATTCAATGCACACTTGCATCTCTGCTGGAGCACATATGCATGTAGAAAGTGACAATCCCACATGGCCAAGGAGTCCATAAGAGCATTTTCAGGGCAGAAATACCAGCAATTTCCTCTGTTGTACAGACCAGAGGCTGAAGCAGGGAGATATGGGAGCAATCCTGCTCCTTCTCAAATGGTTCTGATGGTCAAAATAGTCCCTTCCTCTTCCACAAAGAAGCTTGTATCTCAAAACTTAGTTGGGGAGACTGAAGGGACAGCAGCTGTGCTGCTAGAGTGCACCCATGGATGGGGGCAGGAGGCAGATGAGGAGAGGAGTGGATGAAGGACAGGGTTCGATGTTTTCCAGCTCATGCCAAAGTGCCATCATGCTCTGTTTCAGGGGTCTGCCTGGTGAAAGGGCTGGTCACCTGCAAGGGGCCTTGGCCCTTGGTGACATCCTCACTTCCCAAAGCAGCGTGGGTGCTGGGCTGGGTGCTTAATGATCCTCAGCGACAAAGCGATGAAGGAGTCCCAGGACCTGAGCGCACTAGTGAGGTCTCTGGGTGATCCCAAATCTCTCTGTCAGGCCCAGGACTGTCACGAGACCACCCTGTCCCAAAACGCTAAATTAATTTGGGAGAAAACATCAAAAAGGGAGCCCGTTTTCTCCAATGCGTTCAAGGGTTTGATAATGCCATGGCCTCTACTATTCAGCTGAGCAGAACTGTCACTTTTTCTGTACTTCCCTGCATGTCTCTGTCCTCCACTGGGTCTTGGCACATGCACTGACCCTCTGAGGATGGGCACACTCTCATTTTCCATACAGCACACAACATGAGAGGATCCATGCCTGTGTCCAAACACTCTGAAAAAAAAAATAACCCACATCTGCTGCAGAGTAGAGGCAACAGGAATTCTTTTCAGGACTTTAAATATAATGCTCTCTGCAACATTAAGAGTGCAGAAGACTGTTTTATTAATCTGTCCTCTACTCCTTCTAAAAACGTCCTTCTGCGCATTGTATTCCCCTTTGAAACAAATGGTCAGCAGCAATAAGATTTTTCTACTGAAGCAGCAAAACTCCACACAAGGTTAGAACAATATCTGTGTTATTTACTCCAGCTTGAGTTATGATCTGCCTACTGCATACAACTTTTTCTGTGTTTCCCATTGAGGCAATCAAAGGCCTGTATTGTCTTTTTGCTGATTTTGTGCTTCACTCACTCATTGCACTAGGATTCGTTTATTCTTTGTTGTACATGTGTATGTCTCAGTGTCACAAAAGAACCCATTTTGGAGTGAAGTATCTGACGCTGTTTGTGGCTGAGGGCTCCGGGCTGTGCAGTCCTGCTCCTGTACTGTGCAGTAAGCGTATTTCAGTGGAAAATAAATTACTCTATCAATCACACCTGTGAAATGGAAGTAGCAGGTCTGGGAGGATTATAAAGATCCACAGACCTTTAAAAACATCTAATCCCTGGCCGTAGACTGAAAGCTGGGGAAATGGAGCAGCAGGAGCTCAGCAGGCACTGGGAGAAATGGGGGCAACCAGAGAGGCTGAAGCAAAGCCCCATCCAAAACACAAGACATTGTACGGCTGAGCCCATGTGCTGGTGGTCACTGGGCTGTGGCTGATGCAGTTGCCATCACACACAAGAAGTATTTTCTTTGCTTCATATGTCTGTCTCCACTCAGGAGCTCCTGGGCAGCCTAAGGGAGGAGCAGGCGGGCAGTGGGACCTCAGGATGAGATGGCACCGGCACAGGGACAGGGTGGGAGGCACAGCGCTGAGCCCAGCAGCCTCTCTCCAGGTACAGGCAATTGGGAAAACTGCCCGCTCTTGGGACATCGCTGCTGACAGGGTGATACAACACATAGATCAGTGTTGCTTCAGCCAGCAAAGCCTTAGGGGGGAAATTTCCCAAGGCATAACGGTGATGGGGCTGCCTCACCCCCGTTGGAAGCAAACTCATCCTTCAGACACTGGGAGGTCTGCGGCAGTATCTTGAGAGATTCTTTCAGTTTGGCGTATTAATTTCCTAAACATGTAATTTTCTGTTACATGTTTTCAGCGAAATTCTGGCCATGTACTACAAAGCGAAGGCAGGCTTACACTCAGTAGGGTGAGTTGATGTAAATCTGTGCTTTGACTCCTCTCCTTGTGCCCCAGCCTGCTTCAAACCTCTCGTACCTGAAGTTGACCGGCAGCGCGTCCTATGCAGCATGGCTCAGTACTGCGGGTCTGTCCCAGAGAAACCTCGTCAGAACAGTCCAGAGCACCTATAACACTAAATGAAAGAGCAGAAGCAGTGGTTTTACATCATCACAGCACTATGGGACATCATCTGTAGGCACTTACCAGTCTAATCTATGAGTTTATCACTGGCAGCACTTGTGGAGTCCTTTTACCATCCACTCACTCCCAAGCACAGACCTGCTGACTTTCTCCCCCAGCCTCTATCTTGACAATACAGAACGCGCCACACAAGCAATACTGCTTTTTGCCCATTATTCATTTCAAATGGCCTAAAAATCCATCAAATGGCCTAAGCATCTATCCACATTTTCACCAGAACACAAAAAATATTTCCCACCAGTAACGTTAATCAGTTTGCATTTGCCTGGTAACAGTATAGTTACAGAAATAGATTTTTGGAAACTATTTGAGGGATAAATGCCGCCAGGATAGGTAGTGTTATGTGAAAATTTTCACTTTTTACATACAGATGGAGGAAAAAATGCTACCAGTAATAATAGCATCTGGGTATTCCTGGCAGTGAGAGCCAGCAGGGGTTTTTTAATGACGTAATGATTGAATCAATCAAAGGCAATGCTACTTTAGCCTTTTTCTTGCTAAATAATCACAAAAAATCATAGTCTATAAATGCATCCTTGGATAGAGTAAAAACAAATAGGTCTTGTTTGAACTACATGTGAAAGTAAATAAATTGAAATGTAACAGAAAATTTGCAATTTCAAAAGGGCAAATTCATTTCAAAGACAACTAATGAAGTTAGCCCAAAGACTTCAATGTCAATGAAGCCTTAAATTTCTTTACATAAAAGGTGCAAGACAATTCACTGGAGCACAGAAAATGGGTATTACAGAGACAAAGGATAAAGGAGGAATTGCAAGAAATAAAGTTGATATAGACCTTGCAGAGGTCATTAAAACGATGCAAGTTCTTAAAATGAAAAGATAATTGGAAGAAATGGACCTGTGGGCAAGGAATATTAAAGGTAATATGGACACATAATGAACTTAATACTTTGCTGTAGTTTTTAAAAAAGGATAATATCGAATATAGGAGGAAAAAAAGGTAACACAGGAGTGTGAGAAAAGAAATGATTACACCTGATCTAGGAAAAAGCTTTAAAAACCTAGTACATACTCAAAATCTATGGTGTATTCTCTATATCTAAAGGTGGGAAGAGCCAGCATATGAAACTGCAGGGGCAGAGCAAAGGAGCCTTGTAAATTAGCCAAGCTGGGAGTAAAAACAAGTGCAGTACCTACGCTCAAGAGGGAAAAGCAAAGTAATAAAGGTAACTCCATTCTGCCTGCTTCATAGCCATAGTATATTAGGCAGGAGGATAAACTGCATGGAAAGAATCATTAAAAACAGGGACATAGATGGGAAATAGATTTAAAAGCATTAAAATTTGTAAAAGTCTTGCCAGGTGAACTTGATATCTTTCTCTGATGCAACTACTTTCTACACAGGGATCTGCAGTTGATCTACTATTTGGTATGATGCCGTGAGAGAATTCATTATTTGAACTGGGAAAATGGGGGTTAGGTAAAGAACACTAAAGTGGGAAGAGAGCTGATGAAAGAGGAGATGGCAGAGGGTAGTCCTGTAAGATAAAACATCTGCAGGGAGGAAGGTCACTAGGAGAGTTCCTCATAGAGGAGCCTTTGAACGGTTTTGACTGAATATTTCTTTAATAATCTCAAAAAAAAAAAAAGGAAAGGAAATTGTTGATGAAATATCTCCATGTCACAATGTCAGAGGGGAGCATTGATCAATAGGAGGAGACAAGTGTCATTCAGGAAGATTAATATGACCATGAGAACAGAAGCAAGAGAGGCAGAAATGTGTTTATACAGAATTCAAGGTCCTACACTCAGAAAAAAGGAGGATCCTTGCAGACTTTTACAGATTTCTCTGAATCAGCTGAAAATCATATAGTAGGAGAAAAATACAGGTGTACTAATCAACTGGAATGGGGCATATACACAACAAGGCTATGATCAAGATAAATAAGACTAGGATGCTACTGCTAGGGTGCTTCCAGTAGAAAGGGAGAGGTATTAATACCATCTGGGAAACAGTGTAGACTTCTGGCAAGTCACATTCAAGAAAATGAAGTCAAATATGTGGAGGTATAGAAGAAGGCTGCTGGGATGCAGAAAGGAATGGGGATGCTTTTTTATGAGATGAGCTCAAAAACATAACCTTATTCAGCCCAGCTAGCAGCAGAAAAGCTCTCTATAGATTCACTTGAGGTAAACATGAGATGGGGGCAAAAGGATCTACTGAATTTAAAGGAGAACATTGGCTTAAGAACAAATGGGAAAGAACTAACCACAGAGCTGTAAATTAGGTTTCTCCTCAGAGGCATGAAGTTTTGGAATAGTCTTCCAGGAGGAGGACTGTGTTCAAAAACACAACTGCTGTCAAGATGGAGTTAGTCCAGTCTCTGAAAGGAGTTGTATGACATGGCTGCTCCTGACAGCCAGGGGAAGGCAAGGGTTAGATTTGGCGAGCCAGAAACCCTGTGCTGCTACTGCAAAACTTGTTGGCTATACAACAGTTACAGCAATAACAGCTCTGTTTCAGCAAAACATAGCTGTGCCCCCGTAGCAATGGGGTGCATGGGTAAAAAGCTTCACTGAGTGTATGTGTCAACACAGTAAACGTGCTCCTCTGCATTTGTCTGTCATCTCTGATCCTGAGCAGCAAGGTGATTTTAACTTTAGATTTCTTGCAAAAACCTTCTTACAAAAAAAAATTTTCCACATAACTGACAAAAAGTGTTGCAAAAAGCATTGTGAAGAGCTGGATGGATGTTTCTTCCCCAAAATTCAGGTGACCAGAAATGTCATTGTAAAGGTGAGAGAAAAGAAATACAGTTAGACATAAAAAAGGAAAGCAAGTATTATTGGTATAGAATTAGCAAGGCAGGTAAATTACAACATAGGCATTTTACAACTGGAAGAGTTAATGATGCAGGCTGGGGTGCCTTGTTCACAGAAGTAGTGATAGGACTTCATAAGGATGGACTCTCAGCATGGCACTCCTCTCTGCATGACCCCACTAAGAGAACCATCACTGAGAGGAGTTCGGACAAGGAACAGCTCAGCTAGTTCAGCTCTACTCACTCTGGAAATTCAGATAATAGACAGGTAAGAAAAACCCAAGTTAACACCTATGTCTTGTCAGCTGAGCAGCTCTCCCGACTCTACTGAGTTTGTCAGTTCAGTTACCTCTTGACCTAGGGCTCTTTTTGCTGCCCACATGCTGGTGCAAACTATCAGCCGAGGTACCCAAGTATCACTGTGCCATCACACAGTACCAGCAACCACGGGTGAGTAGAGACCTAATGGAAGACTGTTGCCTTCTGGAGTAGCTTGTAGTGGTTGGGTGGAATGTGGCCACTCAGAGCACTTTAGTTGTCTGTGTCAGCCACTGACTTGAACCCTCATTTCCACCAACTACAGTGGGAGCTTAGAGACCCACCTTGCCTACAGGCACCTTCAGTTAGAAGGGATCTAACTATTTTCACCTAAATTGAAGAATTGTCCAATAATCTGGATCTGACATCTACTCAAAATATCATTGTGCGGAGGAGAGGAATACTGACAGTTGTCCGTGCACTTTGGGAAGAGAAATAAAGCTTGCAAAAGTGCATATGGTCAGGAGAAGAGGACTTTTAATAAACAGGGCTTGGCCTGTTAAAATAGGCTTAGTAATATTCAGAAATTGATGGAGCCTATGGATTAGAGATATTTAAATGCAAACTGAAGTAAAAATCATTATATTCCTACCCATCAGTTTTTACCATACTTATCTCAGTGGTCCCCAGCTCTTGCAATTTATCATGATTATCCCTGAATTCAAGTTTCACAAGTCCCAGCTCCCTCAGTCTTGGGAATCAGCTCCTGAGAGTGTCAGCTTCTGTTTTTAACAGTTATGGGGGAAAAGCTTGAAAGTGTGACTTGAGCATATGCCAAAGATTTAGAAACAAAAAGTAAATAAAAAGAATGCCAAATTTTAATGCTTGTTTTTACGAAAAAACCTTAAACACTCTCTATTTTAAAGCTAATCTCATGACTTTGGAGGCCTGGCTCATTATTCTTGAAAGCTTGATATTGGCAACTCTGTTGACTCAGACATCTCTTTCAAGAGGATTTGCAGAAACAGACTGAAAGAGCTCCAGTGTTCTGGAATAATGGGTCCCCAAAGAAAACCCAAGGAATGCTTACACTCTGTAGAAAAGCTGGTAAATGGATAATGCTTGATCTCCTTCTTTCCAGATTAAAATAACAGAGGAGGGACAACAAGTGCTGTCAGGAAGAAGATATGCCTGGAAATGTGAGATGTAGAGTGCAAGTAATACCACTCAAGCAGAGAGACAGTACTGATGGTCACCAGTCCCCCAAGGGAGCAGGCATTGGGGAGGAGGTATGGGACGCAGGCAGGAAGCTTTTGGCAATGGAGCACCCTTCTTTTTTTACTTTCAAGCCTGGGTTTGACACATTCAGAGGTGAGGCAGAGACCTACAAACATGTAGAAAGTTGTGTTCCCATCAGTCTCCACTTTAGCTTTCCTTTGCTGGGCAGCTCTGTGGATCTTGAGGTGCTTCTGAAGATGATATGCCTTCAGAAGGGATTTCTGTATCAGGCATGATATCACAAAAACTCCACAGAGGCTGTACAAACCTCTTAAGCAAATTCATTTCTGGAACAGAAGATAGTGCTAGGACCTGTCATGGGCTGAGGGACATATTCAGACTGTTGGGCTATATGGAGCCACAACACTTGGCCAACAAATGGTCCCCTTTCAGGGCTTATTTTAAGCCTGATGTCCCTTGATGAAGCTTGTCTCTACCAACCACTTTCTTCTGCTCTGAAAGGCCATGTACCAGACACTGCTTGTCATCTGCCAACCAGCTGTGGAACATATGGAGCCGCAGAGCAAGAGAGAGGCTCCAACCTCGCGCTGCAAGTGCGAGAGACACAGCCCATGCAAGAGAGACGGTGTGGAGGGAGACAACAGCACGAGTCTCGCGCTGAATGCCTGAGATTGCATGGGTCCAGTCATTGAAGGGTAGGAAGGTGGATGTTTGCTCCAGACCTGGAGCTGACTACTGCCACTGCAAACAGGGAGAGACTCAGAAGCACATCTCCAACCCACACAAGCACCCTGGGTTGCTTACTGTGGATCAGATGGGTAAAAGGGCTCAGATTTGTTGCTTGGAGCAGTCAAGCCACAGCACACAGCAATAAGCCTTCTCAACATGTCTGTGCAGAGGACGAACCTGACACTTCTGAGTTTTTAGTTGGGCACTAAATGGAAAACAGAGACTGGGGAAGGTTTTTTTTTTCCACCTCTGGTTTTGTGGGGGTAGAAAGCTGTAAAATTTGCTCAAAAGCAGTTTTGTGCCTGCAAACAGGATTTATTTTTATGAGATTTATTTTTAATTCCATCCAGATGTTTATTTATAAAATAATTTAGGACTTATATCCAAACAGACTTCAAAGAAACCTTCTGGGAGCTGCACTGTCAGTAGCAAAGGGTTTTAGTGATCCACGAGGCGAGTGAATGGGTTTGAAGAGTGTCAGAGTGCTGTGGGGGAGAGCATGCATGGATCCAATTAGGAACTCATTCTGAGGTCACTCAGACGTAGCAGGAAAGATGCCTCCTTTGGGAGCAGGATGCCAACTATTACACACAATGTGATGTGGGGTATTGCAGAGCACACATGCTTCCCCAAAGACAGTACCGGAAAAACTTCTGTCTTAAGGAGTGCCACGTAAGCTACCCACCACGGCAATTGCCTTAGGTCATTACCAACCCTTGGAGGAGATGTGTATATCCTGGGCAGGGCACACAGGGAACAGCTGCTGCCCCACAAGGGTGAAGTTCTGGTTTCTCAGACCTGGGGACTTTGCTGCTGCCAGAGTCCCCACACCAACATGGAGCCAGAGTTGTGTCGTGGTAGGAGGGCTGGAAGGGGATTCTTTCCCATGATGTTCTTAATTCCTTTTCATGCAACCTGTAAATCCCACTTGTCCTAATAGCAAGGTGATGGTTGATGCTGTTCCCCCAGCCTGAAGATAGATGGACAAATCCTATTATCCCTGTGCAAATTTAATGTGACAAGTACTGATGTGTCACCTTAGTACCTATTCACTACATATCCACACAAAAATCTTTGTAGCCTCGGTAAGTTCTGGTAAGTCAATATAAACTGTCTTAGTTGCACAAGGTGTCCACTCCAGTTTAACAACATACAATTAAAACATCCTTTATCAAATTTGTGCAAATTTGCTTGTAAGTGTCTCTTTTATTGACACTAGATTGACTGAGTAAAAAGGTGCACACTGGTGTTGGATTCAGAGGCTTCCATTCAGAGCTGTGTCTCAGCCACTGCAATTTTTTCTGCAAAATCACAGCTCAGCATTAAGGATCTTCTCTATCCTCCAGCACTGAGCCCATGGTATGGAGTAGGCGTGTTACAAGAATGGACCAGATTCATCAGGGATGGGATCCCCTTTTTCTGTCTTCGTAGAAAACCCTCTCCTGCCTGTCTGAGCCTGAACCTGACGGGGGAAACAGTTTGGCAGAACTTACACTTTTGAAATGGGGCTGCTGGCAGGCCTGTGCGCCGCAGCACTGAGAGCAGCAGCAGGAGGTGTTCCTGCATGTGAAAACAAGCAGATTTGAAACAGTGTTCACTCCAAGGGATTACACAAATAATACCCCAGTGACAATGGAGCTATTTACTCAGTTGACACTATGAAGAAAGCATCTCCTTTTATCTACTTCTGGTGGTTAGCGGGTTCGTCTCTCTACAAGCCTCTGTTGCTACTTGCTGCTTCCCTTGATGCTTTTTTCTGGTCCTTCTGTTCCAGCTTTCTTTAAAAAGCTGTTTATTTGAGGATGGTGTAGGCTTCGTGCCAGAGAAGGGCAGCTGCAAAGTCACACAATGAACAGCCTCACAGATGCCCAATCCTGTGCATTTTGGCTACCATAGACCTATTGGCCAACAAAAGGGTTCTCCTTCAGCCAACTACGCGGAGGTGAACATACCACTGGGAATTTGTAATATGGGAAGAGCTGCTGGTACCTTCCCACTAACAGTTGTCTGCTCCCTGCTCTGGTGTCTGGGATGACCATGCCAGCTATGACGCTCACTCAGAAGACTTCTGAAATAGCTTCTTCTACACTGAAAGGAAGAGCATCCTGCAAGGCCATGTAAAGGGGACGCATTCGTGTCCTCAGCATATGGGGCCCAGGCAGGAGTGTTTGGGCATGCTGTAGGGATGGGACTGAGACACAAGGCTGCAGCTGAGCAGAGTGCTTGCAGCACCTTGGGTCCCTGCAAGTGATGCTTCCCTTGGCTGCAATGCAGACCCATAACCTCCACCTGCTCCGCCAAACCCAGCCAGATGCAGGCCACCCAAATGGCTGCCTGAGTGCAGGACCCTGCACCAGGGCTGAGGCGTGGCTGGCTGCAGGAGGGACAATGACCCCATGAGCCTCCTGCCCGGCTTCCTGTGAGATGTGAGAGCAAAACTGAGAGTGGATCTTCCTCAAAGGGCTGAAGTGTCCAGGGACCATGCTTCTCCACGTCTTCAGGAGGAGGTATTTTTGTTTGTTTTGTTTGCACACATCTATACGTGTTCCTCCCCCATAGGTTGCACATATTGCCCATGGCACCTCACTGAGGCACATTATGTAATGGCGTACAAGAGATCATGGTAATGGTTTAGGCTTCAAAATTCACACAGAGGGGACCACCGCACAGTTCATAGCTCTGCCACAAGCACCTTGTGACTGTGTTTATGGAGGAGCTATCAGACTGTTCATGGCATTCGAGCTGCAGGTAATGCTTCCAAAAGCCACCAGACTAGAGCACCTCCCTTTCTTTTGGGGTGCTACTAGGTAGACGGATCTGGCAGCCCTTAGAGCAGGTGGTATAAATTATCCCATCATCTTTCCAAAACATGGACACCACTAAACTGCGCAGACACTGTTGATGTGTCTGCCCAACCTCGAAGGCCTACACCAGGTAACTAATGCCGACACTGACCAGTTGGTGTGTCCTAGTTTGCATCTATACTCCCTGGACCAAACTGTCCTATTTGCAGAGAAAGAGGTAGTTAGGTGTCCATGCAGCTAGGATATGACCAGCAGCAAAGAAACAACTTTATGATGTGATCCACCACAACCCTTGCCAATTCAAAGCCACCAAAACAGCCACAAGGTTGTAGAAACTTTCGGTCACTACAGGTCTGGGCAATATGAATAGGATTTATTACACTAAATTTAAGCCATCTAAAAACTAAAGATCAAGGCTAGAGTCGTAATTTTGGGTTCCTCTATAGACAATTTGTGGTTAACTTCAGAGACCAGCTTAGGTAGGCTCTGAGACATCTAGGCTGAATTGTCCTTTCAAGGTGCCTTTCTCCACTGCCTAGAGTGGGAGCCTAAATGTCTTAGAAATCTTAGGCCAGACTGCTAATTTTTAAATAGCCAAAGGCAGATAAAACAAGTTCCAGTGGCTTTCAGTAGTGTCTGGTAGAGCCCAAAGAAAGGTAAAAAGTTCAACTGTCCACTCACTGAACCAGAGTCTCTCTTATGCAGTTAATTTTGTCTGTCTGAGGTTAAAGACAACCTCTTTGCCATTGGCTTTCTTGTTGCAACCATCTCCCATTATCTTAAAAGGCCTGTTTCTGGGAGGCTTTTTATGCTTTATTGTTGTTTTTAATTTAAGCCAAAGGAAAAAAAACAAATGGTTAGCAAGCATCAAAATAAGAAAGGAAGGATGTTATGGTTGTTCCACCAGACTTACATGAAGTCAAGACAGATTTTGCTAAAGTGTCTTCTGGTCCTTCTGCACTGCTGAAAGGATTCACTGAGTGCTCTGTGACAAGTAATGACTTCCCGTCACCCACTCGCTCGGTGAGGGTCCTGGAGCCAGTTATAGGTTGTACTGGGGAGCTGTAAACACAAAGAAGTGCTGCTCTTTCAGCTACTAGAGACAAAAAAATCTGGATCTTATAACTTCCTGCCAATGGAAAGGCACATGTGTTTTCTATCTGCTGATAAAGAACCCAGTGATACCAAGCTTTGCTGGAGGAACGTCTGTGTTTTTTAACGGACACATAAAACCTTTCCTTCATGAACCAAGATTCATTTCACACATCCAATATGTAATTCCACCAGACTGCAGAGAGTTCTTCTGTGGCTGACTAAATATTTTTCATATATGTTTCAATTCCAAAAGACCGATGAAGAAATTAAAAATCTCTGCTCCTCAACCCACTCATCAGCTAACCACCACCAGTTAGGGGATCACTGGGTGTGGAGGAAGAAAGAAGCAAGCTCCTGTGCAGCATGGAGACGTGGAACAGCAAATGGAGATTCCTCATAGAGCTGAGCTGAAAAAGCATGGGTAAAAAGGAATGAAAGAGGGTGACCCTGACTGAATGAAGAGAGAATGAAATCTCCATCCATAATGATGGAGTGACTTGAGGTAGAGAAAAAGAGCTGAGACCCACCCTGTTCTTGCACACATCCAGAGTTAACCTGCTAAGGCAGCTGGAGATGGCTCATGGAGAAAAGGATGGGATACTTAGAAGAGATCAGCTCAAAGGGACGTGAATAGATATGTATGTTTGGTAGCAATTTAAGTTGGAGCCATTGCTGGGGTAGAGTCATTACAAACTGGAATAAGAGATGGAGACTGATATGAGAAATCCATTCTCCAAATGGGAATGACTGGCCAGAAGTAGTGATATGATGAGGATATGACTAATAATGTGAGATGTGTCCAAACCACAGACCTTAAGCCTGGATTTAGAGCTGGATCTCTCTAAGTGCAGTGGTAGCAAGAGCCAGCTCGTATAAGCACAGGACTGAACTGTGAAGGCTTCATACAAAGTCTTCCAGAGTTTCAACCCAGAGATTTGGGGATGGGTTCTCTTTACTGAAAATGACATTTATTAAAATAAATGGTGGCTGAATCTCCAAAAGCTTGAGGCTGAAGTCTGTTCCCACTGCTTGCATGTTTACCTTGAACAAAGCTGAATACCTGAATTTGAAGCACAGCTCAAGAAATCCCACAAGAAAAGAAAACTTAGAACTAGAAACATGCAGGAAGCACAGCTTCTTTGACAGAAATGGGCTCTTTCATCATGAATCCCATCCAAAACCCCAATATGCAAAGACAAGTGGATATGGGCAGAGACTTTTCATCTCAGGGTCAGTACTTAAAATGGTGGAAGGGTGGAGGAAGAAGCACCCCATTTTAGCTAAAGGTTTTTTCCTTTAATGCCTACCTTGCATTATACATTTTCTGAGTCAGATAAGGGAAGAACATCCTCTGTGGCTGCTTACATATATTGAGTTACAGCTCATTGTGTGGAGGAGGGGAACTGTTAGCCTACAGCAGTTTCAGGCTATTCATGCTGTAGTGGTGAATGAATTAGGTGGTCTCTTCCTGTGACTCATTAACCCTTAGAGGTACACTGTCATGAAAAAATAGGAGAGACTATTTCTTTAAACAGTGGATACAGTTTTCATTAAAGAGATGTCCATACTGAGGCATCCCAATCAAGATCTGAGCCTCCTTGAAGTTCAAAAAAATTGGATAATCTGGAATTTCACACTGAAAGCAACCCCCTGCATTTCACTGAGTATCTATAAAGAACGTCTGTTTTCTGTGTAACCGGGCAGAGATTGATTCATCTCATCGCTCATTACTTTTATTGCCAGCTTCATTGCTTTTGATTGCACGATGCAAAAGTGATAACAACACTGCAGGGCAGCAGAATGACTCATAAGGCATTACTGCTCGCTGTTAGCAAAATCTTTTCTATTTACCTAGGTGCTTATGCGACCTTCATCTCCATAGTGTTTGAGTGCTTCCCCAAACAAATAAAACTCTGTCTCTGCTCCTGCTCCCTCTGAAGACCCAGCTGGACCATTAGGCTGCCTTGCAGCAGCATGGGGAGCCGCGGGATGAGCTGGGACCCACTGCCACGTCCAAAGGTGCTGAGACTTGTACACCACAATGCATGTCCTGTCCCCACCAGATCCCTGCCAGCTGTTAGATGGAGCCTGGGAATGCCGTCCCCCAGCAGAGAGGTAAACAGGGAATTCACACAGTGCCTGTCCGTGACACTCACAAACATAAATAGCCCGTCTCCTTACATTTGTTAAAAAAACTAATAAAACTTGATGTTCTCAAAAAAATTATTTCCTTGGCACAGATTTTGCAAGGGGTAATGGAGCCAAACTTAGCTCCTGGTTTGCTGGACATTAGGTATGCCTTGCACCTTGTCCCAGGGCAATGGTGGAGAAAGCAGCACATTTTCAGCCTTGTTCTGTGCAGAGATGTTCCCAGGAGCGTGGGTCTGCAGGGGAAAATTAGGGTGGCAGCAAATGGGATTACCCCCATGTTGTCCTTTGGGAAGCAGCAGGAAACAGCTGCCTGCTGAGTACTAACAACGGGTCCAAGTTCTCTCTGGACAACCTCTCACAAAGTGCATATTCTCCACCATCCACTTGGGATGCTGAAGGCCAGTAATGCCACCGATCTGCGGTCACGGGAGAGGACAGTTCCTCTTGAACCTGGGCCCACGTTGAAGAGCAGGTCCTGAATGCTCATCTCTTGGACCTTAGCTTACAAAATCAAAATGAAACCTAAACTGTAGTTTTCACACAATTTGAGGCAGTGTATTTAAATCACCACTGCAGTCACATTCAAGCATGCACAATTGCAGCTGGACTTGAACCAGGGAATAGTTGTACAGAGGCTGATCTGTCATTTTCCATTTAAGGTAGGTCAGTGTTGAGGACTGATTCAACCCTGAGCTCTTCTATGGCCCCAGGAGCGTTTGGTCCAGGGATGAGCTTAGGCATTGCAGGGACCATCCTAAATTTGCAATATAGGCTTCCCCAATGGCCAGATTAGGATCTGGGGTTCCAGATCACACCCATCTCTAAAGAAATGGTGGTCCAAAAATCTTGATGAGAAGAGAGACCTACATGTGCCACCAGGGTTGGCTCAGACAGCGTGGGTGCCGACCTGCTCCCTTTCATCATCCTCCTGCAGATCTTCTGCATGCAGGTACTGTGACCACTCCAGGATGTGGCCCACAGCAGTTCTGGAGTGGTACCAGAGACATCACACTTCCCAGAGAGCACCTTACACTGGGGATGTCAGAGCGGCAGGGACATCCTTGTCTCTAAATTGGAGAGACAAGGATTTGATGGATGGATCACTTGGTGGATAAGGAATTGGCTGGATGGTCGCACTCAAAGAGTTGTGGTCAACAGAACAATGTCAAAGTGGAGACCAGTGATGAGTGGCATTCCTCAGGGGTCAGTACTGGGACCAGTGTTGCTTAACATCTTGTTGGAGAGATGGGCAGCGGGATTGAGTGCACCCTCGGCAAGTTTGCCGATGACACCAAGCTGTGTGGTGTGATGGACATGCTGGAGGGAAGGGGTGCCATCCAGAGGGACCTGGACAGGCTTGAGAGGTGGACCAATGCAAACCTCATGAAATTTAACAAGGCCAAGTGCAAGGTCCTGCACATGGGTCAGGCAAATCCAAGCACAACTACAGGCTGGGCAGTGAAAGGATTGAGAGCAGCCCTGACAAGAAGGAGTTGGGGATGAGTTGGTTGATGAGAAGCTCAATGTGACCCAGCAGTGTGCGCATGCAGCCCAGAAAACTAACCGTATTTTGGGCTGCATCAAAAAAAAGTGTGACCAGCAGGTCGAGGGAGGTGACTCTCCCCCTCTGTGTCACTCTTGTGAGACCCCACCTGGAGTACTGTGTTCA